>NC_060884.1:21424355-21589355 GCF_014805685.1 Silurus meridionalis
ACGCACATCATGTACATAAAGAAATTTCAAGCACGTTAATATACTGCCGCCATTTTGTTTTCGTTTATCTCGATCAACCGGGTTCCACTGTGTGTGTATATATATATATATATATATATATATATATATATATATATATATATATATATATATATATATATAAACATTTTATATCAGAAGTCAACAAAATTATTCTAACATTATATATACTGTAATACCTCTGATTTTATGTCAGTTTTTTGAGGCTTCACCTCAATGTCTAACCCCTTTGGAAACAGGGCTGTTGTTTTTAAGCTGCTATCAGCCTCTGGAAGGTGACTGGCTGGTGGAGAGGTAAATATCTCATCCTGAGAAAAGGATTTCTGATTTAACTCCTGAGCCGTCTGTAGTCTGTGTGAGTGCTGGCGACTCCGAGAGATGTAGTAGAAATTCTGCTTCTCTGCGTTAAGAAGGTAACCAGGAAAAGAAAATCGCCGGAACTCCTGTAGATAAAACATATATAATACATCACCTGTGCTTCCATTGAGAACAAGATTCAATATTTTAAAAGCACACGGGCAGGGAGGCTTATACTTTTAACAACACCACTCCTATATAATTCATTTAAACAGGAACAAAAAACTGCTCAAACCTCTTTAAACTTCTCCAGTGATTGTTCTGGGCCGAAGACAAACTGCAGGGGAACAAGCTCGTGATGACAGCCAGGCCTTCCGCTGGAGCGAAAGACATGATCAGCCACCTTTTGAAGAGTGGAGCAGTCCACGACAGATGAGTGACGGAGTGCTGAGACAATCTCGTCCTCCAGCAGCCAGCGGATCTTAAGCGTAAAAAGAGAGAGGCATGAAGACACGGAAGAGAAAGGGAAAAAAATGGATAAAGCAATAGGGACAGAGTATTAGAAGGAGGAGACTAACAGTTAAGAGGGGGAAAATGATACAAGTGAAATACTAAAAGAACAAGACTGTGTGAATGTGCGAGCTCAGCATTTTGAAAAAGTAGTCTCCAAAATAAAGTCATTCTATGTGTATTCTTTGATAATGGAATTGGCAAAATGTTTTACAAAATATTTTTTTTACATACTCTGGTATCTCATCAGTTTCTGGCTCCACTGTATGCTCATGGCACAAAACAAAAGCAGCAAACTAGAAAAGCAAAAGATTTTAGACTACAGTCCCCCTTGCTATCGACTACACTTAGAAATTGTTCAAATGTTCGTTTTAAAATTAAAATGGTTATTCTTTTCCAACTGTATAACTGCTTTGTCTACATATACTGCATGTTAACCTGCACATGTAGACACTAGTATATGGTTTAGAGGTCGACCGATTTTACTGATACCAATTGTTAGGTTGGAACGTACTTGCTGCTAACGATTAATCACAAATTAAAAAACAAATTAAACAAATTAAAACAACACAATTTTATAACAAAAAATTAAAAAAACTACTGAATTATGAAAATGTGCTAAATGAAATAAATACGAACATATTAATTACATTAATAAATATTGAGGTAAATAAAATACATGCATTTAAACTGAAATAAAAAGTAACACACCAAATAAATAATAATAAAAAAAAAAAACTCAAATAAACAGCACATGGCATCAGTGATTCACCTCTAGAAGCCTCTCCCGTACTGTATAACGCAACCCGGAAAAACTATCTGTATGTATTTGTGCAGAGGCAAAATTGATGAATCGGTCAACATTCAATATGTGTATAATAACAACTGGGCTAAATTAAATTCCTTTAAAACTGATGCTATTGTATATTCTTGAAATTTAAGGTTAGGGTCCAAAATTATTTTTTTTCTTGATGTCAGATTGGCTGTAAAGAACAGAAAGCTGAGTTAGCACAGCCAGTGGTGCACAGTAACTCACTTCGTCCATGGTAGCAAGGACAGCCTGTTTGTGAGGCACTGGGAGTTTGGACAGAGGATCGCCTGTAATACTGAGAAGGGAGATAAGAGTCAATATAACATTATTTGACAATGTGTTGGTAAGATAAAGTTTTTAAAGATAAACATGTGATAAAAACAAAACATCAAGCACAAAAAAAGTATGGAAAATAAATATTAAAAACAGATTTACACTAGCAGAAATGAACCCAGTGTCTTTATGCTCACAAAAGCATCTTAAAAAAATGGAAAAAAAACCATCTGAAATTAAAAAAACTTGAATTGTATGAAAAAATAGCATCAAATGTTACTTTAAACTAGTCCAAAATACCGGCAAAAAGTGTTCAGTACAGTAAAATGGCTATATTGTAAAAGACAATATAGTAAAGTGTCTGTAAGAATTACAGACTGCCTAAACCCAGATTCCACCCCACTCTATATCAAATTAAGCTCATCTGCTTAAGTAGTTATGTAGTTTAATGTAAAATTTCAGTCTGGGAGAGGCAGCAATCCATCAAGGACTATCTCTAACCAAAAGGTGTCTGAGACCATGATTATGGTTTAAACAATACCCTAACCTGACCCGCTGGGGGGCCAGCACCAGCAAAGGAATAAACACCAGTGACCTCCGGCTCAATAGTGGTATCACCCAGCCATGTGTTCCTTTACTCATTTCCTACACATTACATTCAAAAGCTAAATCCTATCTACACTTCAAAGGCAAGAACAATATAAAATATCTGGGCAGAGTTTTTTCTGGGTTCTTTCTGGCTCCAATGAACCCAAGTGCTTCATGTATTTTGTCACTGCTACACTGTTATAAACTTCTTCTTCATTACGATTATTGTTGTCCTGATCATTTCTTACAGTGTATATACCAAAGTGTCTTGGGTATCCAATTAACTGCAAATACCAGGTCTCATAATTGTAATTTAAACAAAGTGAACACTGACCCATTCATTTCAACCCCACGCAGGCTTTCCAGATTCTCCATGAGCTCCTCATCAGAGCGGTAGGAAGAGGGCTGGCCAGGAGAGCGGTTCATAGACACACTGCTTTCAGAAGTGTACCTGTGTAACAAGCAGAGGTCATTTGACTTAATATACATGTCCCAAGACTCCCATTACCAAAACAAAAATCATATCAGCAAATACAATTGCATTTCCTACCTTATATGATTGATGCCAGTGGCCATCTCTATTTCTAATGGTAACGTCAACACAAAGATATCCAGAGTGACAGAGAGCTCGTTCAGATCAATCAAGTGTAAAGACGCTGCATTATCCAAACAAGTGATCAGCTCACCTGCAGCAAAACAATAAATACATCACTAAAAATTACAAAATGCATTCAACTCTATGGATAAGTTTATTCATTTTATTAATTGCCAGAGGATTTTACCGATACTGATAGCTAGTTTGGATCATACTTGACGATAACCAATTAATCAACCCATAGTTATTAAAATGAATACTGGATAAAAACAAACATGTAAAATAGTACTGAACTTTATTCCAAAAAAACTAAAACAGAACTGAATCAAGAAAATTTGCTAAACTAAATAGATATAAATATATAAGTTACTATATAAGTAAAAAAAAAAAGTTTTAAATAAACAGGTCAGTGATTCGCCTCTAGAGGCAGCGAATGGTATGGATTTTTGGCAATAGCCGATAGTTTCAGCAATCAATAAAGGCAATAATGGCAAAAGCAATGATTCTGTCAACCTATATCAATTGCTGTCACACTATGTCCTTACCCCATCAGACAATCTGTATAAAATTGCTGCACAAAGAAGGAGTATGAGATTTTTTGGGGATTTTGCATTACTTGCTTGCCTTCTCAACATCATAGCATCTATGAGACACTAAAGAAGCAAACTTACGAGAATATTTATAATATATATATATATAAAAGAGGAACGTTTAACCCTTCTTTAGATTCTTCCAGATTTGAAATCAATGTGAAAAATTATATTTAGGTAATATATATATATATATATATATATATATATATATATATATATATATATATATATATATATATATATATATATATATTTATATATATATATATATATTTATATATAATATAAAATTTTGTTAATTGTGATATTGCAAAAAAGTGAGGGTCACACTGTAATATCCTGACACCTCAGGTTCAAAAAAGATTCCCATATGGGTCATAAGTGATCTTTTCATTAAGTGTTAATTTGAGACAGACAGCGGTTTACTTACCCAGGCAGGTGGGCAGTGTCCTAATTGGCATAGAGCCATGGCAGCTTTTTGTGCTAAGTGAGCAGACAAGGTGGATGAATAAAGGAGGCATCTCAGGCTCAGGTGCTTCCAGCACTGAGTCTCCATCTAGAATGCTGAAAGAGTCATCATCCTGGTTTACTGTGTCTGAATCGCTCCCTGAGTCATCTTCAGCTCCATCCTCCATGTCTTCATCCTCAGCTTTCCCATTACCTTGGTCCTGATACTCCACCTCTAGATCTGTGTCACTTTCTGACACCATGCAGCAGCCAGACACATTCTCTGAGGATTAGGTTTAATACTGTTAATAAAAAAAGTACTATCGTAACAAGTAGTGAGAATATTCTCTTTAAGACAATTTAAAAACAAACATGAAATAGGAAGTATAAAATCCTTGCAAACACATGGCATTAAATGGCACACTGAATGTTTGTAAAACATAAAGGTTGAAAATTTTTTTCTTTTTTTGATAAATATTTGATTCCATATACTAACCGTATTTTATACAACCAAATATTACCACCCTGATTTTTAGACATAGAGTAATATTAGTCTGTAAACAGGTGAAATTGTGTCTGGTTGTATTTATTGATCGATTCTACAAGTCAATCAAATGTCATAAATATAAATATAAAACTCAGGTATTAGATAAATGGGTAGTATTAATGGATTCCGCACCATCCTCTGTAGCTAGCTCAGCCTCAGAAACATCACAGTCCTCACTGGGCCTTCTATCTCTCTCTTCATCCGAATCCTCCTGGAGTGATAATAAAGAACAGTATGGAACAGCTCATGAACTGGTAGAAGAAGTCATTTTTAAGATAAATTCCCAAAAAAATAAACATCCTTGTAAGCTCACATCTTTCTTTGAGGACTGGGGGCAGTAAAAGAAGTAATGTGGATTGGAGGGAACCGATTTAAAATACTGAGCACCTATCTCCATGAATTTGTCCTGGGGGAAAAAGAAAGATAGATATCAATCTTTACACAGAAGAAATAAGCCAATTGATTAACTATCATTTTATTTTCATGTACAACCTGTATGATTTTGTGCAGGTCAGGGTACACCTCACACTTCTGCTGTGAATGCAGCAGAGACAGGGGGAATTCTGGGATTCTGAGGGAGCGGGATTCATCCAGGGCATT
Organism: Silurus meridionalis; assembly: GCF_014805685.1. NCBI lineage: Eukaryota > Metazoa > Chordata > Actinopteri > Siluriformes > Siluridae > Silurus > Silurus meridionalis. Next base: position 21,429,656 of record NC_060884.1, read on the forward strand.
AGGAGATTTGAGGGTGGACACTTCTTCTTTAGACTCAACTTCACTTATATCCTCCAGCTCAACACTAAACAAAGAAATTCAACAAACATGGTTATACATTCAACACATTGTGGAAAAAACCCATTTGGGTCTTGTTATTGCCCACACAGCTCTTTATTTTGCTTTTTGAGTTTAAGATTTCAAATTTAATCCCTCGATCAGGTCACTGTGGCTTTTCACATGTTCCTGCTAATAACATTGGGTTTTGCTGGTTCTCCTATTTCCTACCACCTCAAAAACAAAGCTATAGGTGGATCATGTATTCTTTATTTCTTCTAGGTGTGAATTCATGTGTGAAGTCATGTGGGAGTCTGTGATGCTTATCACATAAATTAACTAACAAACTAACTAACCAATGAGCCAACAAACAAGCAAATGCATGTAACTTCACAGGCCCTGCCTCCATAAACAATAATGGAGAACATAGACATGTGACGTCAAACCACTCTACACATGAAGTAGTTTCGCTTTATTCACTTTGCCCTAGCAAATAAGTGTGTTCGTTGATGCATTTTGGAGCGTTAAGCAACTCTTACATTTTCAGAAAATGCTAATTCTAACCTGAATATAAACATTTCAAGCTTGTAGATATCTTACTTTATTGGCAGACAGTTTTGCTTTTTCTACAAATAACTTCTTAAAATGGGGCAAATTATTTACTAGTAGATCAGAAACAATTTGAAGGTTGAAATTATTATAAAATTGCTTCGAATATGATTTCAAATCCTACATACATATATATATATATATATATATATATATATATATATATATATATATATATCCTATAAATAACCTATATATCCTCATTCTATATTGTTTTATTGTAATCTTATAATAGAAAATTTGACTACAGCATATTCAAGATCGCCACTTGCTGTAATTTTGTTATACAAAAAAAATGTAGCTTCACCACAGCAACTCATTTCTCCTTTTGTAAACATCCAGCTCAGTCATTAAGGCAGATTCATTTTCCTATATCCATAGCTGTCTCTAAAGTGCCTCATACCTGCATGTGATGCTGTGATGTAGACACTTTATGTATGAAGCTTTTACCTGGATGAGGAAACTATTGTTGGTCTGTATGTTCTTTCAACATCTCCAATGATGAACGTAGCCCCAGTTTTCAGACCTTTCCTCATGCCCTCAGCTCTGTGGGGTTCGTGTTGCTCGCGGAAAGTGCGGACGTGACCACACAGTGTCTGCAAGAAGGATGTGATGTCGATCTCCTGCAGAGATTCTTCACAGTAGTCCATCGCTGTCAGGACATCCTGAGAGGAGATGCTGTATGTCAGCTGCAGACTGCGGAACACACCTGTGAAATAGAACATACACACCAACACTTTTAAGGTATTTGCACTGCTTTGCAGAAGTAAAATAAAAATCCAATGCACGTATATACACAATTTTACAACAAATTTGTGTTTTTGTTTTTAGCTTGGAGTAAAGGTTCTGAAAACACATCCGGAAAATTCCCATTTATTTCTATTATGGAATTATTTGCATCCCTATATACATAGATATACACACATATACTAAAAAAAGAGAATACACACATTTGTGAACAGACACAAAAAAATTACACACACAATACACAATACATGACCAGACAGATGTACCTATATGGATACAAAAGACAACAAACCACACTTCGTTTGTCTGCCTGCTGTAACATGATGCTGAACACCATGTTGTTCTGTATACTGCATTTTACCACAACAGAATGTAAAAAAAAATAATTTATACCGATAAATATAATACATATAAATGTATAGTGTAAAGAAGTGTATAGATGCATTTGTGTGTACCCCGGACATAGCTCTGGTAGTAATGTTCTTGCAACAGACTACAGTAGTTGGCCAGCTCTTTCTGTTTGTGGGGATGAGTGATGAGCTCTGACCAAGACGAGGCGCTGCAGCGCTCCTGAGAAAGAGACCTGAACCAAACACACAAACACACTATCATTAATGACGCGACATACACACATACACACATACGGACAACTCCCACATGCATGCTGCCGCAACGCTTAGCAGCCAGTAACAGTCATGCTGCAAGAAAAAGACCAGAAACCTACACACATATGCAGTTACATTTGTACATAATACGGTACACATTAAAGTGCAAATTAAGCGATTTTAATTTAGTGCCCTCAGGCTGACTGCAAACACTGGAGAATGTGCACTGGATAACAATTTATTACCATTTAATTATATTTAGATTTGTTCTGGGGCACAGCCCATATGCAATTTACATAATATGATTCCATGGACATGCATAAATATTTAACCCCCACTGAACATTTCCACTTTTTGCCGTCTTACAACTTGGAATTTAAATGGATTCAATTGGTTTTTTTAGCATTTAATTTACATAATTGAAGTGTAATTAAACAAAAAAAGCAAACATTAGCTGGTTGCATAACTGTGCTTAAGCTTTGTAAGGTTAGATAAATATTGTTGGTCAACAGTTCCCATTTCATGCAACAAATTCCTCATCGGATTGAGGTCTGGGATTTGTCTTGGCCAATCTCATACATCCAGGCTCTTGATGTTAATCCACAATCTACAGTGTGATTTGTGGGGTACTGTCTAGATTGACTGTTTTCTTCCAGGATTCCTCTGGGATATTAAACTCCATCCAGCTTGCCGTAAACAGTTTCCCAGTCCTTAATGAATAAAAGCATCTCCACAATATATGGATACCGCCACCATGCTTCACGGTGCTCAGTGTGATAAATATCACTGGGTTTCCACTGACCGTAATGGCCTGTGCCAAAATTCTAAATATCACCATGACAATCACCTTGGTGTCATCACCCCAGAGACGTTTCCCAAGTCTCCAAACAGGATTTTCTTTTCTTAAATAAAAGCAGTCTTGCCATGCTTCTGGAAAATCCATAATACTTACCCATTAGTCCATATTTAAATCTAATGTGGTAAACATCCAATATAGCTTTCTGGCTAAAAACAAACAAAAAAACATACTGTCCACTATATATAACAATCTGTCAATAAAGCCCTAGAGAACGGTCTGCTAAACATTTTCAGTTATTATTGTTCACCAGGATTTTTCAGTTTCATATTAAATAAGCCCTATTTTGTACACTGTTGATATTACAGCTGCAGACAACCTAATCAAAAGAAGTACAGGGAACACAGCAGACTACATCCAAAACATGTGCTACAAATCTGAAGAAAAACAAAAACAAAGCAACACCATTTGTACTTCATCATTCATGAGAGGTATTCCAAGAACAAGTGATCCAACAGGCTCCTTTTACTGTTTCTTTCTGAATTTGACATTATAAAATGATTGGATAATGTGTGTATTCATACATCACAGATATAAAAGGAATTCAAATGGATGAAGAAATTGGTGTTATCACAGTTCCCCATTTAAAACGTATTTCATCCAAACAGTGCAGTTATATGTAGAAGACATGCAAATGGATACAAACTCCACCAAAGCAGAAACCAGAAGTTAATCACATTATCACTCATTAGTTCATCACTCATTAGTTTAATTCATTTAATCCCTCATGTCTTCAACAGGACAGGCGAAATGTAGCAGTTCCCATCAGTATGTACCAAATTACCTGCTACGTACAGAAATGCAAGCAAGCAAGCCGACAAACAGAAGAGATTGATTTCAAAAGAACAGGAGGTCTGCAGCAGGAGGCACTAGAGTTGTAACCTGACAGACAGTCGGGTCCGCTGCTAAGTATAGGGCTTTTTTTTATTGAGGAATATCTTGTTGGAGAAGAACTGGGCTGTTACACGGAGTCTTGCTTTTTTATATTTTTGATATAAAATAAATTCAGATTTACAAAATGTTAATTTATTTATTTTTTGTTTAGACATAACTGTATATGCAAATTTGGGTTACTATTTTAGACAGTGTGGCTTTTAAGATTATAACCTATTCTCTGTAGGCTGCGGTAGCCAATGTATGACGAGAAAGAAAAAAAAAAAGAGAGAGAGAGAAATGAAAAGCCTTTACATTCCTCAACCCTTCCCATTGTGGGTAAGTTTTTGCTCTGTAGCGGCAGCTGGAAGCATGTAAGCAATGCTACCTGGACTTCAGCTGCTGATTGAGCTCCCCGGACAGTGCGTCTTGAGATCTATTCTCATCGAAAGGAAAAAACAGAGATTAAATGCTATTAATCTATACTATAAAGAAAAGTTCTATATTTTCCTCTCACTTCAAACATCATTCATCAGTCAGGAAATAGCTGCCATTCAAGGTTTGCAGCTTTTTCTTTCCATTGGAGCTATGTGGTTATGTCATTATCAAGTTATAGAAGTTTAAAAGCACTGCTTTAACACTGGGCAAACTGCAAATCTTCACAATAATGTAATCTGAAGACACTAGCAAAGCTTTTATTATTGACTACATTTGAGGGATTTTTTAACTAAAGAAAAGAGAACAAAACTTGAACGTCACTGGAGCTTATTGTCAGGGATTTTACTTACAGAGCCTGTTTGGGCATGTATAAAGGGTTATATCCATAGTATAAGAGCCATAGTACATTATAGCCTTCTAATTTTAACTTTTAACAAGTGTCATAATACTAAATTAGCTGTATTATTATTATTATTATTATTATTATTATCTATAATACTGTATTAGATTAATGAGGTCACTGTGCAAGGTTACATTCAAGAACTATGAAGATGGATTTGGACTGTGATTAATATAAAGTCACCTACAGTGGCTTAGGGATGTATTTGACAAACTGTTTTTTATTCAAGTGTCAATCATTGATATTTGACATTTGATAACCTCAACAATGATGAAACTATAATGAATGAACATTCAGTGAACCTAAATAAGGATGGTTTTCTTTTTTAGTAAGATTCCTCTCAAGTTTTCTTCCTTGTACCGAGAGGTTTTTCCTTGCCACTGTCGCCACAGGCACAGGTTGCACATTAGGGATAAACTTATAGGGACTAATTTATTACACTAAAATGTGTAATCGTAATCTATTTTATTCTGTAAAGCTGCTTTGGGATCATCTCAATTGTTAAAATTGAAATACAAATCAAAATGAAGTGAATTGAATATTACCACACATTTACCAGTGCCTGAATGTACAGAAATGTACAAATATTATTATCCCTCTTCTATATTAAATCAAGCGGGTTTTCCCTGCTGGCTGTATTTCATAACAAGTTCAATGTTATTGGTTTATAAAAGAGTAAGACGTAGTCAATTTCTGTGCATAGTTCCAAGACCAAAGATATCAGACATAGTACCAAGAAAATGAGAATAATATATGATTTGTATATCAGGAGTATTAATTATATGTGAACTTCTCATTCAGGACTGTGCCTCATTATACATCAAGCATTACTTCTAACATTATCATGTACCTATAATTTATTCTAAACTGCTTGATAGCTTCTCAAACATGCATTAATTGTCTATTTAGTTAGAACAAGCAGGGCAAACTGATGCAGTTAATTAGAGAACCACTTTGATTCGAAGTTAAATGGCTGCCTGGTCAATAAAACAGTCTGCTCCCAAATGAAATGCTGTGCTGGTAAACAGCATCTAAATTGGCACATGCTCAGTCAAGATATATTCTAAAAAATATCTTTGTGGACAAATGTTTTAAAGTATAATAAATAAATAAATAAATAAATAAATAAATAAATAAATAAATAAATATATATATATATATATATATATATATATTATATATATATATATATATATATATATATATATATATATATATATATAAAATGTGTATGTATATATGTATGTATGTATGTATGTATGTATGTGTGTGTGTGTGTGTGTGTGTGTGTGTGTGTGTGTGTGTGTGTGTGTGTGTGTGTGTGAATGAAAAAACACATTATATATATACTGTATATATATATATATATATATATATATATATATATATATATATATATATATATATATATATAAAAATCACACAAACATCTTGTGGGTATGCACCTGAGAAAGATGTCTTTGGGCTGACGATTGGAGTGGTGTTGGAGCAGTTGGTCTTTGAGTAAGTCCATGCAGCAGTTGTAGATATAGACAGGACAGCAAGGACGAGCAGCATCTCCACCACTCTGGTGGGACAGCTGGTGATGGTAGTCATGTGGCTCTGAAAACTGCACACTGTCTTTCTCATCTATGGATGAAAATGAAAACGCACCAGTACCAGTGTCAGTATGAGAGCATACTCAGAGGCAAACAGAAAGAAAAAGACAGTGGGGTAGACGTCAAAATATTCTACATCTGTAGGGGTTAAGCTTTTTAGGGAAGATACATTTGTGTTTCCGTGTGAATAAACTGAAGTTGCTTCTAAAGATGGAACTGGACAGGCTTGTGCACAGACAAATACATGCCTCTTGAAAGCCTGACATTGAAGACTGCCAACCTGTGAGAATTTGCTCGGAGCGGTGGTTCTCCTTATCCTCTCGCTCTCCTGTTAGGGCTTCAGCTGGCAAAAGAAACTGTCCATCACCTGCTTCCACTACAGACTCCATCTCTGCTAGAGTTACATTGATTGAACTGCTGAGGGATCCACCCTGAGACTGGTTGTTTTCCAGACTGAGTGTCTCGTCCTCATCCTCATCACAAGCACCATTGACTTGAGGTTCAAGTGCCAGACCGAAGGACATCAGTATCTGCACATCTGAAGGAACAAAAAAGATTCACACATCTACTACAATTTACTGCAGAGGTGGGAAGTAATGAAGTGCAAATACTTTGTTACTGTGCTTAAGTCGATTTTTCTGGTATTTATTTTTTTGACAACTTTTTACTTTCACTTACAATAAATTTTTTAAACAAACATCTCTACTTCCTACTTGTTAATTCCCAAACCAGACTCATCATTTAGTTTTAATCTATTTGGTGACATGATTAAGATTTTTTCTTCTCAGTGCATGCCGTTTTCAGCCCAACAACCTATTTCTTGTCATTCTGCAGCTTTTTTTAATCTACCACTGGTGTATCATTTCCTGTTTTTCACGCACCACAGACGTAGGCTAGTTTATGATGCTAACAATGAGCAAGGCAGAAGGCGAAAAGAAGTACGGGGTTAACGTGGATAAGACAGAGGGGGTCAGTGATGTAAACATGACTGAGAACAGAGACATTCCTGATTGTCATCATCCTTGTCCATATCGTGATTGTTCAGCCTGTATACATTCATTTGGTAAACAAAATGTTAAATTCTCTTGTATTAATATAATAATATGAAGTGAGGTCCAGTTACCAGCGTGACACTAAAACAGGTAGTAGTAATGGCTACTTTTTACAATTCAGAGCCCAAACGTCTTACTTTACGTTAAGTAGTATAAGTGTAGTCAGTACTTCAACTTTTACCAGAGTCTTTTAAAACATAGTATATGTACTTCTATTTACTTTTTTCTAGGTTTATTTTTCTCCCCATCCTATTCCCTCATGCCAGATCGTCGTAAAAAGCATTTCACGTGCATGTCGTACTCTGTATGTATGTGACAAATAAAATTTGATTTGATTTGATTGATTTGATACTTGAGTGAACGATGTGTGTACTTTTGCCACCTCTGATTTACAGTGAACCAAGTACCTATTTATAATGGTAGAGTGTTAATGATTGTTGATAATTGTTTCGAAATGGACTTGGAGTGTTTGCTCCGGGCTGGTTTGTTAGTTCAGTCTGTTGTGGTGTATGTGTGATGTGCATTGAATGTTTGCGTGTGTGTGTGTGTTTGTTTTGGTTGCTTTACCGGTATAGGTGGCCGGGAGGAAGATGAGCAGGACTTGCTGAGCGTTGATATATTTAGCATAGCATTTCCACTGAGGACACAAATTCTCTCTTTCCATCAGCACTGGCTCCTCATCCACCAGATCTGTGTTACTGAAACTCTGCTCACATACACAAACACATGAAAAAACCTCACACAACTTTATTAGACATACCTCCAGTAGCTCGGGTGCCATTACCAGAGCCACACGCACCGTTCCGGCTGTCAACTATCCCTATAATACACTACAGCTGCGTGACACAGAATTAACTTCATGTAAGGAGCACGGGTAGCCGGTGGCAAAAACCACTCACATGAACAGCATGCTGTCAGAATGAACCACCTCAAAGAACAGTTCACAACAAAGGGTCAGACATAGTGTCAGCATGCTGAAGGAAGTATTGAACAAAACACTGCTTGGGTTGAGAGTGTGTGTCATACCTGCAGTGTGCTGGTAGATCCCGTCACCTCTTTACTGCTCCCTACTGTGTGGAAGGACAACACCATGTCCTGCCTCTCAGTTTGTTTCAGACACTCTTCTATGAACACAAACACACACAAAGACACACACAGGCTTTATCTTTGTTATTTCATATAACTATTGCTGGTTCAGGTCATTACATTTCGACCACCAGAAAAGGGCTGCATGGCCAATGCATATGTCACTTATAAGGTAAAGATAGACACAACAACTCGATCACTTCTGAACAATACAACTTCTCTGCTTAACAAGCAGTGTTTACTTTATAGTACTACACTGTGCTGTGTGCGGTGGTGTTCCACATTGTTGTACCATATGCACTGTTGAGTTTTGCAAGTTATTGAGTTTTGTGTATTGCATCATGACACTGAAAACTCAAAATCTCATCCAAAATAGATTTGGGAACACTCCTGTCAAACAAAACTACTCAAATCTTGGCCAGATAGGAAAAAACGCTGGTCCAAAATAATATTTATAGACAATGTTTATTGTCTCGGCCTGAAAAACATCTTGTATTTCGATTTGTGGCTAACACCTATATCTCACTGATCAAAAGTGAGCATATACAGTATTTAACTTTATATTTTTGCCCATCACTTCTGTGTATCATGCAAATCCAGAAACATTAATGAATGTTTTTAGTCACTTGTACATTTTTCTTAACATATTATTGTTATATGTATTATTATTTTTTTTTACAATGCATTCCATTGCATTATTATTCATACACATGACATAAGGTGTGTTTCTGTGTGCTGCATGTTGTAGGTTTACAAAGTTGGGTTTGCCGGCTACAGTTTAATTACCTTTAATTACGGGAAGCGAGAACGGAGCCACATGGCCGTCCCGTTCCCTTTCCAGGATATGATTCATAAAGGTCATGTGATCGCCATCAGCCAATGTTATCTCACGATCACTTAGCTCATTCTGTAAGGAGCTGTGGAACAGGCTGAGAAGCAGATCGTTAGGAAGAGAGGGGGCGTTCTGGATTGTGTCTTCGTTCTCCGCTGTAGAGGACAGTAGAGAGAGGAGTAGTGTGTTTTTAAAACATGTTTATTTTGAGCATTCTTATTAAATCCTTTATTTGAAGTATAAAGTATAAAGTTAAGAAATAATTCAGCACAACTATGACTCCAAATCCACAAAAGATCAGTGGACCGGTAAGAAGGTATTTGTCAGAGACCAAGTGAAAATCTTAGTGTAATTCTCTCACAACCATCACTGTGGAGATAATGATATGCAAGTGTTAACAGAGTGTGTGTAAAAATGAACACAGCAGCAGTACCTTTGCTGAAAGTATAGAAGAAAACTTCTATTTGCTGACACCTAGGCAGCAGCTTCATCAGGTCAAACTGAAAAGGCACCATATGTATGCTGTCAGCTGGAGCTGCACCTGGGGTTTCACCTGCAGTCACAAATGCAGACACGCACGTGCACACATACACACACACCTCTAAGTAATAAAGAACATGTACCAAAAAAATGCACAAAATTGTAAGAATTTAGCCTTTTCTGACCTGCTGCATCTTTGCTGAGAGGCTGTGGTTGATCTTTGTTTTTGCACAGCTGTATGAGGTACTCAAATGTCAAGAAGGTGGACATGCACGACTGATCACGAGGAAGAATCTACAGAAAAAATATGATAGTCAGCACTTTACAATTTTGTGATTCGCCAATTCCCAACCTCTCGCCAGCTGTTTTCGATCACAATAACAACAAGTGCAGGCACATGTTTGCTCTGAGATCCCTAATTTTTAACCGCATCTTTTGCAAACTGCTACTCATGCAACATCACAGGACAGCTTAACACACTCTGAAAAAAGCGCAACTACGTTCTTCCGCACACAAGAGCTCATAGACAGCCACAGTTGAATTAGACAAAGACAGAGCGGCCAAAATCAATTTAAAGGTGGCAATTTATTTACATAAACTCTCTTAGTCAGAGTAAAACAAAACACTCAGATTAGTTTTAGATTCTGTGTTAGTTAGAAGATACTGACAGCCTGAGGGATGTCTTGGTAGCTGAGGTTGTGGAAGTGGTGCTGCTGCTCCGAGTGGCTTAAAACACTCCCGCTCTGAGGCTCCACCCAGCACTCTGTCACCAGGTTCAGCTCAGTCTCAACATCTATGGCCTCCACCTCAGTGTCATTGTCATCATCTGTGGAGAAACTGAGAAGACAAGAGTGACAAATTTTAAACGTGAAGCAGCAATTCAAAAGTTTGGTGATTGTCTTGCTCAACTCAGCAGTTTACTTCAAAGCGATGTACAATCAGACTTCATGCAAACTAGAACAAATAAGCGTGTTACATGCAAAACAGAAGAGAATGGAATAAAAAGAACTGGATGTGAATATCTGTACCTGTCCTTGGTGGAGGTAGCATGAGGAGGAAACAGAATATACTGAACGATGCATGTGTGATGCTGAGTGTCCTGCAGTGCTGGAGTCCCCTATACACCAAGACCAGATTAATAAACACACCACATATTAGCATCTGAACTGAGAATTACCCAAACACCACAGCTAGAGATGGTAAAACAGTATAGGTACAGACTGTCAGGTTTGTGTGATAGAGTGTGTATTGCAATCCATTATCTTTTGTTTAAAAAAATAAATAAATAAATGATGTTTAGGTTTTGGGTAAGGGATTAGTGTGCTAGCTGTGTTCAAAAAGAACAAGTTGCTCGCTTCATGAAGAAGCCAATAAATAAATATTTTGCCTGGAGCAGCTGCCACTTGTGGTTGAAATGAATAGAATCTATTACCAATCAGTACAGTAGATCTCAACAATAAAAGAAAAAATATTTTCGTTAAGTGGGCATGTGTGTGTGTGTGTGTGTGTGTGTGTGTGTGTGTGTGTGTTTGTGTGTGTTACTCAAGTAGAACCTTTGATGTTTTCACAGCCATGGGAAGCTCCATCACCATGTTGACGATTCCCTCACCACTGGCAGCAAAATGGAAGCCCTCTGATAGACGGATCCTTCAGAGACACCAGCACACACACACACACACACACACACACTCATTAGTTCACAATATTCATATTAGACACAAAAGGATTAAGAAAATGTAGTGTTCTTACTCAGCAAGTGTGGAAAGGATCTGTGCAACAGCGTGCAGTGAAACCACACCCCCTGGGCCACTCTGCACTGTCCACACCCAGCGTTGCTGCAGGAAATACCGGGAGAGAAATGCCATTGTGGAGGACGCGTTGCGGCCTGCAGCCACACTGAGAGGCTGACCCAAAGCCTCAAGGTTTAAAATGAAGGATGTGCGAAAGTCTGTAGGAAGTTTCTCATATCTAACAGACAAAAACAGTTTAATGATAATAATAGAAGGTTTTTCTTGTTAAAGAAATAAAGGTAATATAATGGTAAGCTCCAGTAGAATAGTAAAAGCCAGTGCAGTCTTCTGCTTTTGTAATAAAAAAAAAAGTCACACAAAAGTAGTGTTTATCATCACTTTTGAAAGCTTTATCACAGAATTTTTTAGGATTTTTTTTTTTAAACATGGTGCAAAATGCTTTAGACAGAACTATACAAATGGTGTTACTAAACAAAACAGTGTCCTCTGAGAGACAGTGATGCATGACGTCTGGGACAACTGACCTGATCAGTAATTTTTCCAGAGGTTTGTTGAAGATCACCACACAAGGCCGGTCAGATAAAGCAGGCTTTGGTGCCGGGAGAGGCGGGGACTTGGAGGGAGATGCGTTACCCAGATTTTTCCGTTTGTTTTTTGGTGTGGCTTCTTTATTTTGCACCCGGTGTGGGAAACGGAGTCTGAGTATCTGCTCTCGCAGCTCATCCACAATCTGCTAACAGAATAATAGCTGCTTTACAGAGAACATGACTGCCTCTCCCAAACCACATACAGTAACTTCGCATTAATTGTATTGCTTTTACAATTTTAAAGTCACTAAAAAATGTTTTGGACAGACTGAAACTTTAGAATGTTTTGAGAAAGAAAAAAAGTAAAACACTTTTGCAACCCCCTTTTTTTAGAACACTTTTGTGTTCCTTAGAGAGAACATTCTTTTGCTTAATCCACTATAAAGCTTTTAGAAACAAAATCTGAGAACAAAATTTTAAAGGTCTGAGTGCTTAAATGTACCTTGTTCCTTGTGTGGGCAGGGGTTCCTATGGGAAATCCCAAACGAAGCACCATGCATGGAGCTTTGGATATGAGACGCACCAGGTAGAAAGAGATGGGCAGCTGGGCAGCAGTACTGTTTAAAAAAAATAATAATAAAAATCATTCATCCGTTTTGTTTTAAACTATTCTTCCATTAAAAGTAAAATTCCACCTGGGTGTTAGTTTCTCTGTATTTTGCTACATATATTTTCCTTTCCCTTTTGAAAATTGATAGCTTGAGCATTTAAGTATTCAGGCTCAGAACCAGTGTTAATTTTGTTGATGAATAAATTTGTTTCATAATTTTTGTCAACTATATTTTTACACTGACGAAAATTAGACGAAAACTAAATAAAAATCAATTGTTAATGAGGATAAATATGACGTAAATTAATTGGCACTTTTTCGAATGAAAACGAGATGCAAATGTTCGGGTTTGACGATTTGGGAAGAGATCCAATCAGAAAGAAGCTCCTCCGTGGCAGACAGGTCAGATGTACATATTTGCACTCCTCTACCTGCTACATATACACCTGCTACATATACACAACAACAAACATATGGATACATTTTACATTCGATGCAAACCATCGGTAAACCGTTTGGAGTGAAAACCTTCAGAAAAAACGCAGCCAACTTAAAGCGCCAACTCATCATGAAACTTATTATTTTTATTTATTAATTTTTTTTCTGTTTGGTTTATAAACATTACTTAACAGATTAGCCTAGTTAATGTGTTTCGCTAAACCTGAAATATGATACAGGGCTTGAAAATAAGGTCTGCTCGATTACCTGGGCCAGCATGACAGACACTCGAGACAATCAGTTACTGCTCCTGGCTGAATCCATTTCTTTTAAACTTTTTTTTGTAGAAGGATGAATCTATATTTAACTAAAATAAAGAATACTGTGTGTGTGTGTGTGTGTGTGTGTGTGTGTGTGTGTGTGTGTGTGTGTGTGTGCACGCACATGTTTGAGTAAGAGGGGTGTGTGACAGCAGGAATAATCATATTAACTTGTTTTTCCCCCATTTTTCCACCTGACAGATACAAAAGACTTCTAATGGCCAACAAGTTCAAATAAACCTTCTGCATCCCAGTAAAGTACAACAGAGCAAGGAGGAAGCCATAGCAAAATGGATCAGATGCATAGGACCACCAGTCACAATGACTAAAAAAGAGGGCTGTTCTAATGACAGTAGCTAAAAACGAAATAAACAAATCTAATTGACAAAACATCGTAAAAAAAATCAAACATTACAGCTTTACATTTTTGAAAAAATAAAGATGTATTATGTCACAACAGTTAAATCTGTTTTGTATTGCAATTTAAAACCTTAACATCATTCATACTAACAGATGTTTTCCTGAAATATATAGTTTGGAAATGTATAGTTTGGAAATTTTTGAGAAATACATCATTACAACTAAATGAAACCTTAGATTTAGTTGACAAAATTTACTGTAGAATTTGTCAACTAAACTCTAATGATATTTAGTTGACTAAAAGTAGATGAAAACTAAAAAAATTGCAGTCAAAATCATGTGATCAGTGGTACCTGTAGATTAGCTTGACATAGGAGTAGCCCTCCACCAGGACAAAGCTACTCCAATCCCTCAGCAGTGAGGTGAGGGCCGAGTGGGCTATTCGGCACTGGATGGTGCTGAACCTGCCATTACTGCCTGCGCTGTGGACGTGTTTTGGCACAGGACTGTAAAAGACAAATAAATTAAATAATAAAATAAACAAATTAAATTATTATTCTTGTTTTCAAATTTAAATTATAGTCTGTAGTAATGGGACACAGTATACAAAAAAATGAATCATAGATAACTCACACATCGTGCTCCAGGATAATGGTTATTCTGTGCATGTGTAACCAGCGCTGCCAGATGATGGAATCCATGGACAGGATGGGCTTCCAGTAGCAAGCAAACTGTGAATGGCTGGAGTCTTTTGAGCCACTGTGCTGTAGGGAGAGGACCTGGAAGAGAGTCAACATGCATTATGAACAAGCCAACCCTGGTGCAGGGACACAAAAATTTGGTAAAGATTAAAGGAGAAAATATCTGGGGGTTCAAGCACCCTTGGCTAACATACTGCAGATGTAGTAACTCAGATCAGATTGATCTCATAAGCTAAAGTTCAAATCGTGAAGATGTAAGGGTAAGAGTGTGGATACAGTCAAAGAACTAGCAGTTCTGTATTACCATAAGAGGTAAATCTCTTAAACCCTAGACACTGACTCAGAGCTCATGGGGGTTTAAGCAGCCAGAAGATCTTTTTTTTTTTTTTTTAAGCCTACTTTTCCCCTGGCTTTTTTTCCACAGAGATGATGTGTTAGACAATCATCATTTCAAATGTTTGTAATGGACAGTGTAAAGATAATAACTGTGGGAGAATTTGTTGTTTGTGTGATTTCAGTCAGAAACACAAAAAATTGTATTGCTTTAATAGACAACAATAATCTACAAATTATATGCAGATACCGAATTTACTTGGCAAAAACAGCTAGGTTTTTTTAGGGTTATGCAATTATTTCTGTTATTCTTTTATTCTGTTCTCAAAACCCCCATGTCCCATCCATGCCTTTCTTTCGTTCCAAATAGATTTTGGGTCCAAGAACTGGTTATTTTTAGTGTAAAAAATGTGTGACCCCAGAAACTAAGTCTCCAATACTGTCTAAAAGTTGTGAGTCAAAGTGACCAGACTTGTGCTTGGCCTAAAGATGTTCCTTTGCTAATGTGAAGTTCTACATCAGGTTTACTAAGTGGTGGGTGATCAGTGGTGTGCACATGAGATTACTGCTCTTACTGGCGTGGTGGATCCTGGTGGGATGTAGAAAAGAGGAACACCATTTTTAGTGCTTTCTGGAATCGTATAGTGTTCTGGGATGGAATTGAACGACTGCAGGTGAACCAGCATTTGGTCGGTCTGGTTAATGCTGCAAGGTAAAATGGTTAATGCTGCAGGGTATACTTTGAAGATCATAAAAGAAATACACAGTATTACAAGACAAACTAAGTTTAATCGCAAGGACACATTTACGAAAAAGCAACACTTATTTTGGAGCGTTTTTCTGGGTCCTTTTCTAATGCAGTCAATGTATAATGCAAGTAGATAGGGGATTTCTCCTACTGCTACTGTAATGGCAGTCTGTCTCAGTATTTATACACAAGGAATATAACTTTTTTTGCTTTAGAACTGAATAAAACTCAACTTTGACTGGATACATTTTTTAAGTAAACAAAAACTAAAACACAACCACACAATCATTCAGGCAGTATTGCATGGTGTGCTTTTGCATGTAGGTGTTGTGGAAGGTGTGGGCGTTACCCATGAAGCGTGTTCCAAAAGCGGCGGATGACGGCCGTGCGGTACGGGCTGGTGATGGGTTTGCGTAGCGTACAGCTGAGGTCATGCAGGATGTCATAGCTGCCCTCCATAGTCACCTCCATCCACGTGCTGCGCTCAGCAGGGAGGAGCGGCCAGGATGCCACGGCCACATACTCAACACGCATGTTGTGCTTCCACAGCAACACCAACTTCACCTCCAACTGTGTGCCTCCTACAGAGAGAGTGTGTGAGAGGCAGAAAAAGTAAGCAGGTCATTTCAGCAACCCTACCCAATTTATACAATGTTTATTTCTTTTCTTAACATTAATATTATATTTCAATATTTTAATAAGGTGATGCCTAGGTACAGCAAAAATAAGAAATGCCTATGTGAATTGGGATTTCATTTTCAACTGGTTAAAACATTTAACATAATAAAACTACTTCGCCAATTGATGCTTAATAATGACACTGTGTTTCCAGAGAGAGAGAGAGAGAGAGAGAGAGAGAGAGAGAGAGAGAGAGAGAAAGAGAGAGAGAAAGAAAAAGAGAGAGAGAGAAAGCAAACTAGCATGCATTTACCTTTAGTAAAGCTGATGTCACGGATGGTGTAGCCCTCCCTCAACCTGAGTGATAACACACTGATCAAATCTGCATTCACCTCCTTCTCAGTGTGCTTCTTCCTACGCAGCCCCAGAGCTGGATTTCCACTTGCTGATACTAGGTGTTCATTAAATAGCCTGTGCTGGGAAACTACACACAGACACACACACTTTTTCAAAACACTTCTGGTCTTGCATTTGTGACCTGAACAATAACCAGTTTATGTTCCCCATACCAATGCACTCATTGAATACACATTTCTTCCAATGGAGCTTAGTTACTTCAAATTAGAGGTCGACCAGTAGTGGATTTGATTTTTATTGATCATACTTGAATATAACCGAAAGTTTTTAAAATGGATACTAAATAAAAAATAACAATAATAACACTCCATGTAAAATAATACAAAAAAAAAAAAAAAAAAAAAAAAAACAGTATTAAATCTTTAAAATCTGCTAAATGAAATAAATATCAATATATTAATTAATAAATATAGGTATATAATTAATAAATAATAAATAATAAATATCATATAGCGTTCTTCGTGCAGCGTTCCATCGAGTGTAAAAACAAACAGCACATGGAGTCAAGTGATTCACCTCTAGAGACCGCTCTGGTAAATAAAAGCAGCTCCAGCAATGGGAACAAGCCAGAAAAACGATCGGTTTGGTTTTTTTTTGATAGTCCAAGCAATCAGTTATGGGTGCAGATTAATCGTCGAAGCCGAATAACCGGTCGATCTCCACTTTAAATTAGAGGTAAAGGTTTGAGTGGATTCTGAGAGTTAGATGTGAAGCTCAGGAGACAAAAGATTATCAAGTTCATGAACATGGTGCTTATGCTGTGCTGTATGTTACATTTACTGCTTGTCTCCATCATCAGTAACGGTCACATTTATATAATTAGCTATGTGTTTATTTATTTTGTTTTTAGAAGTAGTAAGTCTATCCTAAACTAAATTTAGAAAACATGGAAGCCATGTGCAAATATGTACAATTAACTGCAGAAGTGGGTGTGACTAATTAAGACTGATTTGCATTCCTTCAGGAGCAGAAGATAATGGGAATTTTGATAAGATAATAGGAAAGTGCTCAAAAGTATACTAACATGCGAGGCTACATCTGCTTCTAAGACAAAGAACTAAGTCTAAAGTGATTAGACCACCAGTGGGTATGGTGAAAAACGACACAAATTTTCGAGGGTGTATGAAGGAAAAAAAACTGACATTACGGACCATAATGGAGGAAAAAAAAAATTATTACATTAAATCACCCCGGTTCTGTATATGCAAATATAGCTGAAAATGGGAGGGATAGAAATTGTTTGATTATCATTGTCACTGTCACACATCGAACCTGTTAACATATTTGAAAGTAGAAGTAACCGCAGGATACATAAACACAATTTCAGTTCCTGCTGTGTAGTTTCACATGCCTCATTTCTCAACTGTAAACCATCAAGCATAGCAGTCTGTGTGGTACTTACAGCAGTAGTAGTCGGGGTTGATGGACTCGTTTGTGCAGAAGAAAGAGTAATTCAGGAAGGAACGGTGGTAAGAGTTCATCTGTTGATCCATCTGCACTGGGTCAGGACACAAGGACAGGTACGAGCCAAACGTTGCCATAGAGATGAATTTCATCAGCTCCACATTTGGGACATAACCGAAGCTGCACTCATAGGAGTAAGCTCCGCCCACCTGATAGGCAACAAACACATCTTAAATGTGCTGATGTATCTCATCATAAATGTATCCAAATGTGCTGTTATTATATCATTAAAATTAGTAGTAGTAGTAGTAATAGTAGTAGAAGTAGACATAGTAGAATTAACCTGAACAAAAGAGCAGGCAATGGTTCCACTCCTCAGTTGATTCAGCAGAGTCTCACACACGGCCACGTCTGGCACACTCATCACTCCATCCGTAATTATTATTAAACCTGCAGACAAAGTTTAACACAAGCTTCCTTTTAGGTTGGAAGGATACATACTCAAGAGTAATTAATAAATTAATTAATTAAGTTATATATATAATTTAATTAATAACATCAACCAAAATCCAGTAACCCCCCCTGTAGCACATTGTTGCATAACGCGTCAGCCCCCTTTTCGTCATCAGAAAAAAAGAGAAAGGAACCAAGGTACTGTGGTATGGCTTTCTGACCTGCACTAGAGTTCGATGGGAGGAGCTGAAGTGCCAGGATACCCTGGCGCACCATACTGACCAGTCCCACATCTGCAGTCACCATGGAAATGCTCTGCTTCCTCTGTGTCAGGTCTTCTGTTAGATCAGCAGGGATGGAGCCATTACACTGAAAAAGTACAGCGAGTCCAATTTCAGTGTTTTGGATAAAGGGACATTTGAAAAGACAGCATTACATATTATATATGCATACAATATACACTCACTATATAAAAGAGCAAAACAGAATAATACATGCACTCAATGTTTAAAATACCCTAAATACTCTTTTTCTTCAACAATCTACATTAATTATGCATATTTAGAAAAATATGAAAACCTGGTATTCTTAATTTTTCTGTTTTGGATGTGATGTGTCTAAAACTGTAATTGCAAAGACAGCACATGCATACTAAGAAAGACACTAACAATCAATCAGTGGTATCAATCAATCAGACTAAACCGATAAAACTTCTTAAACTGGTTTCTCTTGCCTGCTTATGCTGCTGCTGTAAAACCTCAGCGATGTTGTTCTCCACAGCACGGAGCTGCTGGTATATTTGATGCAGGAACTGGTCCAGATCTGTGAAATCCAGCTGGCATCCCTGCACCAACACCTACAAAGCAGAGCCAAGAGATTCACTATGCAGCACTGAAAAAAATAATAAATAAATAACAGCTCTCGTGATAAATTACTTGAATTTTTTTTTTTTTTTTTTAGCCTCCATTCCTCACTATTATGACCCTATTGCTACAAACCCACAAGTAGAATGGACTTTAGTGTGCAAATCAATGCTGTAATGTGTAGGGGGTTTTTTTTGCCAGAGATCTATTAAACTGATATTGGCAAAAGTAATCTAGGCATTCATTACTCTCAGGAAAAACATTCCTGCACCTGGTAAATTACCAGTCAAATAAACTGGAATGACAGTAAGATAAGAGCTCTTCAAACAGTTTCTCTGCAATTTCCTTTTTCTACCACTAAATACTCATGGAGTTCCAATGCACACATGAAAAGATGCAAAAACACAAAAATATTCAATATACAATAATATACAAATAAATTAAATCCCTTGTTTTGCAGGAAATCCATGCTTATGCATGGGAGATAAATAAGTCTATCTATAAGTATATATTTTCCTATATGCCACGCTGAATCAACAGAATCAAAATACTTTATTGATCCCATTGGGAATTTGTTTTATTTTTAATTTTTATCCACTATATCATATCACCATAAATCAATATAAATCATTTCGCATTGAAACAGTATTATAATAACCTGGTGTGAGCTGAGGCCAACAATGGATGAATAAGCAAGAATGGTGATGAAGATCTCTGGCTGAAACAAGAAATCAGTGCCTGGGACTTTAAACTGTGCAGCCAATCCGGCCAGACATCGACTCAGGGCATGGAAGACCTCGTCAAATATCATCTCTCCTGTACTGTCATCCTGCAAAGATTCAGAAAGATTAACATTTCTTTCTGTGAAGTCAATGAAATATCTCTGATTTCGTATAGGAGCTATATTATTTATTTATATATATATATATATATATATATATATATATATATATATATATATATATATATATATAAACAAAACCAATAATACTAATACGATCTCAGTCCTGCAGCAACCAGGAGATTGAGTTTTCATACAGAGTGGGTTTTTATTGTCATTTCTCTATATTGCTTGTATATATAGGAACAAAATGTTATTTCTCCAGGAACATGGTGAACCACATAACAGTGCGCAAGACTTACAGTGCCTGTGAAAAGTTTGGAAACACCGAAAAGTTTTTGAGAAACACGTGCATGTTCTGTCTGTTTTAAATGCAACAAACTAGGTCATTTAATGGTATAAAGTTTTACTTTGGGCAGAAGATATAAACTTTATCATCTGTAAATTTATATTTTTATTTTTATCCTCCCACACCATGACTAACAGCCTTTAACACTCTCGGTATCAGGACAGTTTCTCCAAACATTCAGATGAAATAGTTTGCCTCTTATAAAACTTTCCAAAGGTGTTCATCACTAGTTGGATTTTCCTTTCTGACCTTGCAATCCAGTTCATCCCGGAGCAGTTTAATATGATTCAGGTGTAGTGACTGGGCAGGACATTCCATGATAGATAACACACAAGCCCCGAAATAACACTCACAGAGCTTGAATGTATGAAGGTAATGTTCTACAAATATAAACAGAAACTTCTGAAGTGGAACATGACATAGCTACAAGTATGTCATCTAAAACCTTCTGTACATGAAAATGTATACCGTCAAAAGACCTAGTTTCTTAAAAAGCAAAAGAAAAATGCATGTGTCAAAAGAAGAGGTTTCCAAATTGTACAAAAATGACAGGAACTGTACATTAATGCTGGTGGCTTTGTGGATCTTAGCAGTAAGAGATTTTAATAGTAGGTAAAGTCCTAAATGAAATGCTCAGCTGTTCTTTTTTAGTCAAATTTCAGTTTAAAAAGCATCCAATGCAAATATCTGGATTTCAGCCCAATTGTAAATGTATTAAAATAAGTATTTTTATAGAAAAAGATATAGTTTTATTAATCTGGTATATTTAATTTACTATACAAGTAGAAAGTAAACGTCCGACAAAATGATTCTGTTGTGGTTATGTTACCCACAGGAAAAAACATGTATCAGACAGTTTGCTTCTTATTTGCATCTATACTACAGCAGTGTTCAGAATAAATGTGTCTGTCACTTAGAAACGTTTTAAATCAAAGGCACCCGAGTGACACAGCACGCTTCCTTTCTTCAAGACATTGTGTAACTAAATTAAAAGCAAATGGGGGAAAAAATCTTCCAGCAATAGAGGAAGAAATAGCCCAATGGGCCACATCACATTTTTATGCTAGTGGTAGCTTTCGCAATGTTTTTTTTTTTTTTTAATAAATTTACAGGGCTCAAGATCAAACAGTTAACCAGGGTCTGTGAGACCCACATCCAACTTTCGTGAAGTTATATTTTTGTCATATCCTTCATCACTAGTATTCAGAGTATTCTATATCTGACTAAATGTGTTTTGAGCAATGCACATGTTCCCAAAGCAGCTTTACAGACATAAATAGGGTATTAAAAGTTAAATTATATGTTAATGCTAAAAAAATCTAGTGCCTATAAGTTTATACATGTATGTTTATAAGTTTAACCCTTATAAGTTTATTCATAATGAGCAAGCCAGTGGTGAAAGTGGCAATTCAAAAGTCCCCGAGATGCTATGAGGAAGAAACCTTGAGAGGAACCAAACCCAAAAGGGAATCCACACTCATCTGGGTAGCACCGAATATCTATTAATCATAAATTGAAAATGATGTGATTTTGTTATAGCTCTGGAGCTTTTAAGCGACTCTTACCACAATCCCGGTGGAGGGGCTGAGGTCCAGTTCGATGACAAAGCGGTATCTGCGGGCCAGGAAGATGACTCGCGTGGATGGGACCAGCAGGCATGGCATCGAGGAAGGCGGTGAATCGGGCTGCCATCCTTTGGGGAGGATACTCAGGATATCCAGCTCTTTATCTGATTTAAGCTGTAAAAACCAAATAACACCAAGATAATGCAATTAAATGGACACTCTGTGGTCCCAGTAAGCATTTAATAAAACAGAAGTAACCATCAGAAAGAACATATAAAGGATGTATAAAGAAATGAAAAGCAGAAACGTAATAGAACTGTACGGTTGAAATTCACAAGTACACGGTAGCAAGTGTGTGAAAACACACAGGTCAGTAGTTCTGACTTGCTGAGTCATTGTTAGTGGTAAATATCAAAGTTTTCTTCCCCCAACATGTGCCTGGGAATCATGTGGCCAGTAACTCATACTTACAGGCTGATTGGATGAAGCCTGGTTACATCAGGCTTGGGTGAATTTTATAAACTGACTAGGCAGTGTCATTTTTACGTATTGTTGAGTTTTGCTGTATTATGTCTGTCATATATTGGAGAAAAAAAACAATCATGCAAATGACAGGACTAATTTAATAAAAGACAGAGATGCCAATGTTAATGCAGTTCTTTTAATAAACTCTGTGTGACTTTGCCTCTTATCATGTCATTTCTGTCTGTGGCATGTTGATGTCATAAAAAGAAAACTGACTGTTGAAGATGGAAACACTGATAGTAATTAATAATTGTTCTATGAAACTGATTAAGTTAAAAAGTGATTCCTTCATAGATTATAGTAGTTTCCCTGACTGAATAAACATTACAACAGAGTTACTAGCCATCAATAAATCCTGTGTATTGGGATAAATCAGACGAGAACGATCTTACGCACCAGCTCGATCTTAGGTGAGGGTCTGATGACCTGGTTGAGTCGGCTGAGGAACCAGGACAGACGCACATTGCGCGATATGTGGTAGTTTTCATTTGTCAGCAAGTACACCTGATCGGCCTCCTCCACCTGCAGTAGAGATAAAGACATGCTCAGAAATACGTGTTCACTACATACCTGTAATAATTTACATTGCCCTTGAGCATAGCACGGTTTATGGCCGCAAGCCCTGCTCTGCTCCTGCACAGTGATATACAGTATATACAATGCCAGTAGGATTTGTAGCAGCGGATGAATATGCAAATAGTAAGGAGGTAAAAGTAAAGAAAAAGAAAGATGAAAGAGGCTTTTACTTGTCACGTACATCGATCAGGCATAACATTTTGACCACCTGCCTAATATTTTGTTGGTCCCCCTTTTGTAGCCAAAACAGTCCTGACCCATTGAGCATTAACAGCATTCACTTGTTCAGCACTTTGAGCTACAGGAGCTCGTCTGTT
This sequence comes from Silurus meridionalis, assembly GCF_014805685.1. Lineage (NCBI taxonomy): Eukaryota > Metazoa > Chordata > Actinopteri > Siluriformes > Siluridae > Silurus > Silurus meridionalis. The sequence goes on from NC_060884.1 coordinate 21,452,984, forward strand.
GGATCGGACCACATGAGCCAGCCTTCGCTCCCTCACTTGCTTTAATGAGTCTCAGCCGCTCGTGACCCTGTCGCCGGTTCACCACTGTTCCTTCCTTCGACCATTTTTAATAGATATTGACCACTGCAGACTGGAAACATCCCAAGAGAGCTGCAGCTTTGGAGATGCTCTGACATGCTCTGACCCTGTCGTCTAGACATCACAATTTGGCCCTCGTCAAAATCACTCAAATCTTTACGCTTGTCTATTTTTTCTGCTTCTAACACATCAACTTTGAGGACAAACTGTTCACTTGGTGCCTAATATATCCCACCCACTAACAGGTGCCATGATGAAGAGATAATCAGTGTTATTCACTTCACCAGTCATAATGTTATGCCTGATCGATGTATACATTACAGCAGGGTGAAGTTTTTTTTTTTTTGCATATCAGGGGTCAGGGGTCAAAGTAAAGGCTGAGCAATGAGACTGCTAGAGCAGAGAGAGATAAGGGCATTGCTCAAGGGCCCAAAAGTTTCAGCTTGGCCATACTTGACCCCCCTTCTGATCAGTAAAAAAAAAGACCTTAACCACTGAGCTACCACTTCTCACAAAACGTCAGACTCTCTGCCTCTTCGATGCTGCTCAGTGTGCATACACCATTAAACCTCTCCCAGTACAACTCACTGCTTTTTTACTACTGAGTTCTTGATCTATAAATCATACAATGCATGTTGCAGTGAGCAGACTGAGCCATATCAGGGAGGGGCAGATACCCAGCATGCAGATCACAACACTGCTTTTGTCTCCTCAATACAGCTCATGGTGGCATCCTGTCTTACTAAACACTTCCTAATGTCATGTCAGTTTCTGAGCCTGGAAGAATGGCATTAATGTCTTATTTTCACCTGCACAATAAGACATTCACATAATTTCTAGTTGTTACAGACAGATCTGATCTAATAAATACTAAATATAACTGATTGGCTAATAAAGCGAGCATAATTACAGCAAAAAAACATGACATTTCCTAAGACGTAGTACAGAACTGTCCTTAAAATAAATCCCAGGAAAACAAGTGAGTAAACAAGTTCCATAAAGGGGCCATGGATTATAAACGCGGGTTATGTACATAATAACTAAAGCAATAAATGTTATATAGTCACCTCATTGTCCTGTTTTTCTGCCATGCCGTGTTTACCATCACTGGCTCAATTACTGTTTGCACAACAGCAACAAATAATTATTTATTTTTTTAATTCCGTTCAACTTAGCCTCTGCTGACTGTAGGTAATTGGCTGTATCCTAAATACAGGCTTCTCAGCCATATAGTGCACTACAAATGGAGGAAAAAAACATTTTTATAGCCCCTATGTAGTGCGCGTATATAGACAGTAGAAAGCAATTTGGCATGTGTTCGTTTCGGACGGAAGGCAAGACAAGGAACACAAACTTCCGCTTTTGCGTTTGTGCCAATGTCAAAAGAAAAGTTCATCTTCATTACATGCAAATAATTATTTCTCTAAAATAAATGTTATGGTTGTACAAGAGCAACCAAACATTATCATTGCATGACTATTAAAAAGAATGTGCTACTATGAAGAAACCACTTCTGAATTAAAGATACAATTCTTCTGAGTTTAGAATTCTTGAAACTTCCGGTTACTGTTTAATGTCAAAATAATAGTGGGTTCTTCAGGAGCAAGCCATAAACAGCAATATTAAAAATACTGGTTGGAAAATTAAAAACTAACATCTTCAGAATTATCTATTGTAATATCCTATTAAACGCATGCACACAACATTGCGCATCATATGCACAACTGCTGGTATTAATAACAATGTTTAGATTTGAATAACTGGTGTAATTATGATAAATAATACATAATAAATTATAGGTGGATTGTTATCAGGTTCATGGTTCAGTAATCAAGACAACGCACGGATCTTTGCTATTTCTTGGTGTAATTCCCATTTTTGACCACTAGGTGGAATCATTCAGTAGGTGTAAAACATGACAATGTTACCTGCTTCAATAAAAGGGACGCCTTTAGGTGACCCAGGACTAAAAGACCTGCACGGGACAGATTTATATGTTATTTTCTCCCGCCGAAATATTTAAGTTTTATAAAGGTATAATGTATAAGCAGTTTTATTTTCAATGCTCTGACGGCTTCATCCTGCTATTCTGCTTTTTTGCTTTTGTTTCACCTGCTGCCCTTTTGAGTATGAGTGAAAAGCAAACGAAAATTTACAAACCTTTTGTTTTATTTGAGTCTGACTTTTTGTGTAAATAATGAACATGGACGTGAACAAGGAAACTTTCAGAACATAAAACATCAACTGAAACGATAAAAAGAAATGGTTATACACATTAAATAATCATTGCCAAATTGCCTGAATTCAAGTATGTGAACATATATGCTGTATGTTAAACTTCAGGAGAAAAACAAGTAAATAAATGAAATGGGCGAGAACAAGGGCGGCGGTGAGGCAGGGGGCGCTCACTGGCAGCCCCCCAGCTGGTTGAGCACTTGGCAACCGCCTAAATTGTCTATGCCTAAAAATGGTGCGCAGGTCACTACAGGCCCATGAGCTACAGACTGTAGGATCCCTACCCTACCACAAACACACCCCAGTTTTCCCTTTTTGGCCATTAGTCAACACATGTACACACATGTGCTCATGTACGAATAAATTCAAACGTCCAACCTTCAGAAGCTTTTCCTCTGTGTCCTTCATTAGCTCAGTAGAATCCAGTTTCTGAAGAATGTCGTTCCAGACACATCGCAAAAGATGCTCCTGGCCCAGAACAGATCACAGCCTGGTTCTAAACCAAGGCCAGTTATGAGAATGTCTGCTCACCGGGGGTATTTGTTACAGGCAGTGTGAGAAATAAGCACAGCTTGATGGAAGTTTTAGATCCATGATGGTTAGCATCCTCTAAAGGCTGGTTAATATCAGAGCAGGGCAAAGCAGCTATTGGCAGGCTTGAAATATACCTGGGCAAATTTGTACCAAACATGTCACATCATCACATCATTAGAAACAGACTTAAACTCTATTTGTTTTAATATCGATCTTTATTTTAATGTTTTACTTCGTACATCATTCCTATAAATGATAAATCATCCCAATAAATGCATGTTTGACATCATAGGAGTGTCATGTAATAAAATCAGGCTACAGGAAACTAAGTTAATGAAAAAAAAATACGTTTTAAAAGTTATAAAAATAAAGTTAATGAAGAGACTTCTACAAACAAAAAGTCCTTGTCGAAAGATGAGAACCTACAAGTCTTCTTCTATTTTATAGACTGTATTCTGCTCATTTATTCACCTTTAAGGCAAAAAGTTCATCCTCAAAGCCAGTAAAGCAGCTATAGACATGTGTTTTCCCTACTTTAATCTAGAGCCTAAGACCTGTCACCAGATACATTTCTAATTAATATTATATTCTGCTACAGAGATATGGGGATTGATTTTTTGGCAGTAGTGAAAATTGTGCTGACAAAATCCTAACCCTGAAATGTTACTTATGTCATGTGTCCTCAGCTCCAGCAGAAATGACTGAAACAAAATCAATCTTCTATGTGTCATAGATTTGATAAAACCTTATTGATCAAATCAAATTTTATTTGTCACATACAAATAAAATTTGAACAGCACATGTACACAGCAGTGAAATGCAACTTTGCTGTCAGAAGCATTGGATATTAATGTAATCACGAAATTATCGGTGTTTAAATAATTAAAAATGAAAAATACAAAGAGACTGTATTTTGTGTAAATTTAGGCAAAAGGAGTGGGAATTCTGCCAGGAAGTGGGGAATACTTCTTCATCCATTTAACAAGCAAAAAATGAAATACTTGTGCAACAACAATTCTGAGTGATGAGAAGATATAGGAGAAAAGTCTAGTGGGGAAAAATGGGGCAATGCAAAGGTTTTACAAAGTTTACACAGACTAGAGAAACGGGGGAGTTTACCTAACACACAGGGGCCTGACCACACATTAACACCAAGCAGGAGAACTGGGGAACATTGCCATCTAAATACATGGGTGAACTCAGGTGGCAGGAATTGCTGATTCACAGAAGGGGAAAAACTACATCATCTCGAATCAAGTGAAGAAGCTTTTATCTCATTTCAACCATATAACGCTGACGTAGTACACATGGAAATGAAACAACAAGGGGAACAATAGAGGCCTCTAGTGGATTAAATACAACACAACAAGTCAGGATCCTGACAGGGAGACCAGGAACAAAAACTCCACACATACAGTAACAGATACGAACTGGACTTACTGCATAGATTCTCAGAGACTGGTTTAAACAGTGTGACACTGAGCACAACATAATAGTTTTAAGTTATTTGCTATGTTTTGTTATGTCTACAGCTGTAAGAGTCTATGTGCTGCAAGGGCACAATACTAAATTATTCTAAATACTAAAGTTTCTTTGGCATTATTTTTGTTGTTGAAGAATTATAACCATGAAGTCTTCAGAGAATGGAAGACCTGGATGTGGTGCTCTGTCCCATATTGGGGTCAGCCTTAAACTTATAACAAAGAAAAAACATATAAGACTGACAAGTGGCACAGCACATTTAGCTCATATTTGGAAGCTCACAAATCGAGAGAGTAGCACACAACTTGGAATCGAGTAAGAACCTGTAGAATTTGCAGACTAACAAAAAAGTAATTATAATCAGCAAAGAAAGCTAGACTGAAAACATAGGTACATTTAGATTACATAGTTTGAATTGAACAATATAAATGCAGGAAATAATTTTTAATATATAATCATCAACTTGTTGTATACCTGACTAGTTTTGTGTATTGCTGATTTAAGAGGTGAAAGTTACACAGCATTGTACAACTTGCCGAACTTCCCTGTGGGAGTGATTACACAGAAGTCACAGTTGAAGTCGAAGATCAGCTCAGACACTACAAGGAGACCTTTAGAGGATTTGAAGATAAGCTTTTCACCATGGTAAATGTAGCATCATAGAAAATGTATTATCGCAGATAACAGCATGGGTCAGAAATAGTGTTTAAATGGTAAACCAGTTTAGCTACAGTGTCATAGAGGAGACATAAATGTATTCTTTAATATGAACTCATTGCTGAGTCATTGCTTTCATAACTTTTAAGGTTCATATGGGAAATAAAAACAGGGGGTAAATGAAAGCTTATATGTAAAGAAATAAATGAAAAACTACTCATTGTTCCAGTAACTGCCCTTTGCAACTTCTGGAACGTTCACATTATGATCACATGATCTTCCCCACAGGTGGGCAGAATTACTTCTCCAACTAGAGTAACCAGAAACATTAAACCTAACCTTAAAATCGAGCAGTCTTTAGCACATTCCTTAACATATTTATTAGCTGAACTCTTAAAATCTTAGCTTTATTTTATTTAAATGCATTTGTCACATCCATGAGCATGTTTTAGGAAGCATAAAAAGCATAAAGAGCATAAAAAGCCATTAGTTTGCTGTTGGTTTACTGTTTTTTGGCCATTTTTATCATATACAGATAGAATTAATATCTACAATATAATGAGTATTATGGTTTGGACATGTGCAGAGGAGGGACATGGGGTGTGTCGGTAGGAGAATGCTAAGGTTGGAGCCACCAGGAAATAGGAAAAGAGGAAGGTCAAGGAGCAGGTTTATGGATGTTGTGAGGTAGTTGGGTTAAAAGAGACAGATGTAGAGGACAGGGGGGTATGAAGACAAATGATCCGCTGAGGTGACCCCTAATGGGAGAAGCCGAAAAAAGAAGAAGAATGTAATAAGTATTATAAGATGAAATTTCATATACAAAAGAAACTGAATGGTTAAATATATTTAGAAAAACATCTAGTAGACCCTAGCAGACTCACAAGCTCATTTTGGTGTCCCTAAATGATGGAATAATCAGTGTGATTGATAAAAGATCAATTTCCCTATTTGGGTAAATGTATCTGTTCTGATCACATGCCATGTTTTTTGTTAATCAATGATCTAAAATGCCCAGGGTTGTTTTTTAAAATGTAGAGTTCCCCTGGTGGAAGTTCATTGCAATCATTCCCTGCTGACCATTATTTACAGAATATTATTGAGAATGCTAGCTTAGCAGGTACTGTTTCCACCTCTGAGCTCGAGTGACCTGGTTTGGGTTTCCCTGTAGGTTTAATCTTTGTTCTTCTCCCAAACACATGGCAGTAGGTGGATTTGTGATGATTAATTGCCCCTAGGTGTGAATGATTGTTTGCCACTCGTGTCCCATTCGGGGGGTATTTCCTGTCTCATGCTCGTTGTTCCCAGAATAAGCTATAGATCAGGATATAAGTACATAATAAGAATAAGAATATTATTGACTAACAATGATCACATTTTCAGCAACTATTACACTGTGAAATAAATAAAAGAGTAGTTATAAGACTGAAGCATGCACGTCTACTCCAACTAACTGCTTCTGGCTTAAGGTTAATCGGTAAGAAGACACCAAGGACATACAATACACTATACAGTGTAATACATTTACATTACATGGTTACATTAGACCTGAAAACAAGTAGACACTATGTGAAAATGATTATAGTATAGACTACATTAACATTTAGCACATTTGGCAGATGCACTTATTATTAGTGTGTTAGACGTGTTCATTTTTTTATTTGTTTATTTATTTTTAATCTCATCTAATCACTAGTAATATTCTTTTGCACTCTATGTGTGTGTTCGCAGGCTTTGCAGGATGGCGTGGGTCTGCCGGTAGCAGTGCAGTGTGTGTCCCTGCCATGGCAGGATGAATTGTGCTTGTGTTTGATGAGAAAACCAGAGGTGCTCTGTGCCAAGAATCCAACACACAATAATAAATGTCCTCACAGGAGAGTTTTACTGTTGGGACTGTAAATGCAGTCTCTTCGGCACCTCTTAAAGGTGACCTTGTAAGAATATGACCTGATAAAATGCCCCATGGTGAAATGTAATCTACGATCTATTCAGTATATTTGACCTGGTTACACACATTTTAGACCATCTTTATTTTGCATTGTTCTTTTTTCTGCTTTATTTTTCTTGTTTGTACTGTACAGAGTTATGGCTCTAACCTTTTACGTGCATTTGGTGTTTGATAGATTTAAACTGAATTTGACTTATAGATTACACTCGATATTTATACAGTACTAATAACCTTGTTTGTAAACATATTAGCCTACATGGTACACAGGTAATTGTTTTTCTTACATGCTTTCTGTATTGTTTTCATGTCTAATGTTGAGAAATAAATATATACACTGTGTCTACTGTATTAATCACACCTAACCTTATACTACATTCACTACCTTATACTAATTCCCTTTTCAATACTATACAATACCAATATATTGTTTGAGAAATATATTTAAATATATAATAATACATTTTTTCTGTGAAATTACTTAATATCATAAAAGTCATAATTTGCCCACAGATGAACTTCATAAAGCAGACTGATACAGACATAAGACACTTAAATTTGTCGTACTAATCAAATGTGAATTAATTTTCATCAAATATCAAATCAACCAACAAAATTCAAATAGTATTTTTTTTTTTTTTGTGATGTAGGAATGTGGTCGGTGCCTGAATAATACACAGAAAGACGTTTTCTGTCCAGTAGTTGTCAGTATAGAGCTAGTGGTCAAATGTTTTAACCCTCCAAATACTCACGACCACAATTGGGCCCAACGACTCGGTCGTAACACGATTTGGTCGTAAGTAGAGTAGGCTATATGCACAGTACTGTGAAATTATGCCGGAAGCTGGTAAAAAAATTACGTACGCCGCGACTAGCAATTGTGGTCGTAAAGTCGAACGGTCGTAAGTTGCATAGGTTGTAAGTCGACGACTACCTGTACTGTATTTGTTCATTCACTAGGATAACCGCATGGGCGTAAATTTCATTTAACAGTGGGGGGGGGGGACAATAAATATAAAATTTCTCATGAGCAATTTTTGAAGGGGACAAATAATACAGTCAAATTGTACTTATAAAGACAAAGTGTCCCCACAGTGAAAAACTTGCTTGTATCATTATTATTGTAGCATGGAGACTGCGTTATTATGGTTATTTTCAAAGTTTTTCTCAGGTTCAATGACAAAGCAAAACAAGGAATTAAAAAAAGTTTACATTTTTATTTAAAATTAATTGACACTTAAAAACAGAATAGAAATTAATTATAAAAATACAGTGGGGTCAGTTCAGACGTAGCACAGTGTTTATTTAGTAAATGCACAGATGAACAATATGCTAATTGTGTGTTAATGTTAAATTAACATTATACCAAGTCGTCCCAAATAAAACACTGCATGGGAAACGGCTTTGGCGTGTTAGTGTCAGTGCACTATGCTACAAGCTATTGTAAACAAGCTAACGTTCACGAGATAAGTAATATTTTAATCGCTAATAGAGCAGATTCATGGAAAATTACATCGCTAATCAGCATTTTTGCCGCAACTAATTTATAAATGAGTCTGCATCAACTACATTAAAGAGAATCGCTTTAATTAAAGTGAATAAAATACCCTAGTTAATGGAGTTGAATATTAATTGAGCCGCAGACACACACCTGACTCGTGTGTGTAGAGTAGGTGAGATGAACTGGGAACGCAGGTAGTGGGTCAAACCACTGTGAGGAAGGGGAGAGATCTAAATGCATTTTTTGCGTTTTTTTTTCTACTTAAACAATTATTTAGGTATGCATACATATATTTTTCACAATAAAGAGTGCGATATTTTTTAAATATTTTTTGGGGGGGACAACCTTCGGATGGGGGGACATGTCAGGATTTACACCCATGGATAACCGGTATGTTTTATACATTTTTCTTTCAATTTTTCTTTTTCTGCACGTGCTTAATCACAGTTTAAACAAAACTCCTATCACAGCATTCCTGGTGATGTGCCTCTACTCTACACTGTATGAAATAGGCACCAGAAACTGGAAAAGCACAAGAACTCTCCTGAACCCCAGTGGATTTCTAATTTGGTATTTCTGGTGGACCTGCTGCAGCACTTGAGCATACTATAACTGAACTTCAAGAGAATATTAAAGATGCTGCCTGACCTGGTGCTAAACAATATTTGTATTGGTCTCTAAACTCAAGCTATTCATCTTAAAAAACAAAACAACAACATATTTTTCTTCTCTGGTAAATGCAAAGGCATCAAGCTTCAAGTTGAATTTACTGTGTATTTCATGCAATACAACACATACTGCAAATCTACAACAGAGCTTCAAGGACTGAGAAGGCCATGAGTTATGATGCTTGGTTAACCCCTTTGCTGCTGAATCAGACTGCAGTCTGAATGCCTCACTTGTAATAAATGAACCTACATCTCAGATGAACATGAATGGATGAGAGAGAGAACCTCAATAAAAAAAGCAGGCCAATGTACAGATTCTGTGCTGAGGCCACTATCAGTGTTTGTAATCAAATAAGAATCCTGCTTTATCAAACTTCATGTAAAATCAAATATACCGTAATTTCCGGACTATTAAGCGCATCCAAATATAAGCCGCACCCACTGAATTCGACAAAGATTTTTATTTTGAACATAAATACGCCGCACCTGTCTGTAAGCCGCAGGTGCACTGAATCAAATGAACTTTACACAGGCTTTAATGAAAGACAGTGTCTGTTACACAGTTTGTATCTAAACAGTAGCCTACCAAGAAAGTCATTGTTCACTGTCTTCCTCCTTCCTTTCACAACAACTTCTTTCAGGAGTTTTTCTTTTGGCATCGTCGTGCGTTTAAAAATCACCATCGGTGAAGCTTTTCTTCCGATGCCGTGCAGCTCAGAAAACAGGTGAAGTGCGTTTTTTTATGCCCGGTTGTTTTCAGCGTGACGAATGATTCACATTTCCTGTAGACAGTCCAAGTGAGCGGCAGGTCAAACGTCAGAGGAACCTCATCCATATTTATGATGTGGTGCAGCCCGATCAGTGGGAGCGCATCTGATTTAATATAAAGAGTTTGAGTTCGGCAATTTAATTAGTCTAATGTTATGGGGCTCGGTTTTTGGCTTGAAGCTTGTAAAACTGGGGAAAACCCAGGAAAAATCCATAAATTGGCCGCTTCATTGTTTAAGCCGTGGGGTTCGAAGTGTGGGAAAAAAGTAGCGGCTTATAGGCCGGAAAATACATAATATATTATCAAAGGTTTTCATAAATAAAGCATGTATTTGACTGGCTTTAATTGTGTTGCTTAATTTTTATTATTTATATTTATACAATTGTTTTTTTCTCATGTAAAGCATCATGATAAGATACTTTATTCAATTAAGGTTTTATTACTACTTCTACATAAGCCCAATTCACACACCAGACCAAAGTTTAAAAGGCACATGTGAAAACATTTACACACATAACAAATGTGCTAAACATAAGATAAATAAAAACACATGCTTCCCAAACACACGGTAAACAGTTACATGTCATGTCAAACAAATTGAGTCTTTATTAATTAGAACAAGCAAATAAGATAGTAGTACAATAGTCAGCTTACTGCTAAGGTTAAAATAGTTACTTATACAAATGAATGAATGATTGATAAATTACATTAAAGACATTTAAAAGGTAATTATATTGCCATTTATTATTGGTTACTGAATTATTTTGGCTGGTTTCAAAATAGAATTACTGTATCGTATTTTATTGCATTATACAATACATGCACCTTCCCTATTATGCCAGTTTATAACGTAGAAGGATAATAATGGCAGAGGAACAAGATGAATTACTAGAGGAGACTGTGCTGTATGTTAATGTATGTTTATGAAGGATAATATTCTGTATATTATTTCTAAATTTCAAGAATTTCAAAAAAAGAAAGAAGGTAAATTTACACAGTGTTTATTAAAGAACAAAACATTTATATACAGATATTGCAGATGCTCAAGCAGAAGTTATCGGTTGTAAGGATGCATTGATGCCGAGGCTGACTTGATATTTGTTTTAATGCTGCTTGGCATTTTCCCTGAAAAAACAAAACAGAGCAGCATTAGGAACTTTGTGGTGTGCAAGTATGTGTGTGTGTGTGTGTGTGTGTGTGTGTGTGTGTGTGTGTGTGTGTGTGTGTGTGTGTGTGGGGCATGTCTCCTACCAGGCTGGCCAGGCTGCTGTTGTGCCACAGATGCTCCCATGCCCGCCTGATGTCCAGGAGCCCCAGCGATGGTGACTTGCTGCAGTGTGGGTCCTCCTGACATCATGGCTTGTCCTGGATGTCCAGGAGCCACTGAAGCAGGTGGTCTGCATTTGGACAAGCCTTTACCGAAGCCAACTGCTGCCACCAGGGCGTTCGTATCATTTGGGTTAAACCACTGTTTGTTCTGGCGCATAGCTGAGACACAGAAAGATACAACAAACATACAGAGACACAAGTTACCTACAGAGATGCATAACCTACTTATTAGTAATATATTGTATTTATAGTTATAAGCGTAATTGTAAGCTCCACTACAGTTAGTAGGGGAAAAAAAGAAAATCACTGTCAAGAAAGGAAATCCAGTCCTGAACTATTCAGATTGGTCAAGATGGGATATAGTGTAATTGCTTTAACTGTATAAAAATGCAGCAACACAATACAGAGGCTGTATTTTTAAACCTCAGTAAAACAATAAAAAAAAAGCCATTAACTGTAACATTAACTGTAGTTATTTACTGACCAAGTCCAAGGACAGTTAATGTTGGGATACAAGGATACAACAACTGAGACAAAGACAAACAAACAAGCACCTGAAGTTTCGGATTCTCTGTCGTCTCGAGGGTTGTTGAGCTTCTCCAAAAGGCTTGAGCAGAGTTTGTTCAGAGTCTGGATATGTTTCTGTTTATACCAATAACAATCACAATTAATGTCATTCAGAAATCACTATAGGGATCCATAAATTCTGTAATTCAATTATGTAAATTAAAAGACATAAACGTTCAATATACACTGTTTAAAAGTGAGGAAAAGACCGAAAACCGATGTTAATGTGGATGAAGATTTAAACTGGTTCCAATATTCAGTCAATATTCAAAGGCACTTCATGAGTTGAACATCATAATTGGTAAATGGTAAAATATTTGTGACTTCTACAATGATGATTTCAGATTGAGTTAGAAATCCTGACGCATTAAATTCTGCCACCAATGTCCTAAAACCATTACAACACCTGATATTTGGGAAGCAGAGATTAAATCCTGTGGTGAAAAGCTTGGTGAGGGACTTGATGTACTTAACTTCTATGCTGTGAATAGCAGTATTAACTACTAACAGTTTACATAGGAAATAAATAATGAAAATAAAATAAAATATTGGGTTCTGGTATAATTTGCATATATCTAGATTTGATGCATAATTATGAAAATAAGAAAAGTACTTATGTGAAAAGTTAAAATACATTGTTTGGTTTAAGGACACCTGACCCTCACAGCCATATATGGTTCTTCCCCAAACTGTTGCTGAGATGGAAGTCGACAAATGTATAAGATGAACTTAAATACTGTAGCAATAAGACTGTGCACAACGTGGGTTCCATGAGGACAGGGTTTGTGAGGGTTAGAGTAAAGGAACTCATGTGACCTGTACAGAGCCCTGACCTCAATCCCACTTAAAGCCTTTGATGAAGTGTGATGAAATCTGAAATCACTCCCTGAATTTACTAAGGCTATTCATTGGCTGAATTAACAAACACCCTACAGCCACACTCTAAAATCTAGTGAAAAGCCTTCCCAGAAGAGTGGCGGTCATTACAACAGCAAAAGGGGAATACATCTAGAAGGAGACTTTTAAAATGCAGGTGTCCACATCTATATAATATAGTATTTCTAGTGGTATGATAATAATAAGAATTTAAGGGCTAATCCAAGCTTTTGAAAAAGAGTGTAAAAGTCTGACATTAACGCCCAGATTAGGTGATTGTAGTTAGTGTGATTACCTGAGCTAATTCCTGCCCAATCCTGGCAGCTTCTGCACTTAGTTGTTTCTCCTGCTCTTCAACTTCTGGGTCGGGTTTTGTCCTCAGATGGTCCGGTACAATCTCGTGGCTGAACACTGGAACACGCTGCTCTGTCAGTTTCTGGATTAGCGGGAGAAAAAGCACAGAATGTAATTTAGATGAATAAAAAAAAAGCAACTTTATGCTGTTTCAGCTGGTTTGATTAGAAGAGAATGAAGGTCTCTGATACTAACTGCCAGCTCCTCGTCTCTGTCAGGTGACAGCAGGAGGGGAATGATAACCTGGTTCCGGTATGATGGTGTTTTCTCATTACGTAACAGCTTGTTGATGGTATTTAGCTGCCCAGACAAAAGTGCAAAGTTGTCCAACACCGAGGGCCTGCAAAGAATAAAACACACCAATATCAACATCAATTATCACAGACAAGTAAATAAATAAAGACAAAAAAAAAAAAACATTCTTTTTGCAATTCCAAAATTTCACACTTCCATTATTCCTTCTCCTAAAGTATTTAAAGGAGTGTACACTGCCTACCAATATTTACCACCTTTGTTTAACATGAGGGTAGAAAGCTAAAAAAAAAAAAGTAAAAATTCATTGATTAAAATTTTTATCTTCTGTTTAAAAAAAAGAAAAGAAACAGTTTTATAAAAAATTCATTTGATAAATATATACCACCATGGAGTGGTATATATGGCACCATGGCACCAAATTTTTTTAGAACACCTGGGTAACTTGGAACAGGAAACTGTTCGACCATAACTTCCTCTTTCATAAGGTATAAATGGGTCTTACTTCTTGACAATTACACGATGTGTTAAGAGCAACGAATACAGCTGTGTTGTATGACTAAAGCAGATTGAACTTGAAAGTGGCTACAAGAAAATGTATTGTAAATACAAATTTCTACCACGAAGGCAATAATTAAGAAGTTAAAGTGTACCGGAAGTGTTATGAACCAACATGGAAGATGAATCTACATCGTACTATAAAGAGCGTTAAGATTTTTTTGTGTATGTACAAAAAAAATCTCCACAGATAACAACTGGAGAACTGCATTAGTTAATTGCATCTTGGGGTCAGAAAGTCTCCAAATCCACTCAAATATCCATATTAAACTCAAAGTTATTCAGTTTGGAAGACACTACTGGAACGTCAAAAGGGACACAGATATAGTCAATACCTCAAAACACCTCATACCTATAGTGAAAAATGAAATAGTTTGGACATTTTGTTAGAGATAAATAGAGTCAAATCTAAATAGAAATTATTTGAACGCCTGACTGTCTCTGCAAAAAAAAAAAAGCTTAAAATAGTTTAGTTACTATTGTACTAGACTGTAATAAATCAAATTTTGCACAAAAAAAAAAGAACCCCAAACAAACAAAAAAACAAAACACATGAACAAAAGAGCAATAAGGGTTCAGATTTTTGTCCAGCAATTATTTGAATTTAAGTGTTTCATAATAAAAAGGTAGAGGGAAAAGTGTATTAGGGTTTTCCAATATCAGATCTATTAAATGACATAATATAAACATGATACATTTAGTCTATTCTGCATTGTGAAAGACCAATAATTAAAATATGTTGTTTGTCAATAGAAAAGTTTAAAATCTTACAGGTAACATGGATACTCTTAATCTGACCCTCACAAACACTAAACAGCAATTTTTATTCAAACTTCTTAATTAGACAGGATTTTTATTCACCCTAGTTCACAACTGAAACACTGCTTTTCACATGTACACCTCGAAACAACAAAATAAAAGATTCTGTCCTACACAAATGGTTCATATGGTGGAAAGTACATACCAGGCCATTCGATCATATTCATTTTCCAGCTTATAGATGAAACTTTGTAGAGAATTCTTTAGATGTGCAACTCGAGAAATCAAAGACTCCACAGAGGCTTCCAGCTGCTTCTCTTCTCGTTGCTGAAAACAACACATGAACAGATATATATATATATATATACACACACACATACATACATATATACACATATACATACATTATATATATATATATATATATATATATATATATATATATATATATATATATATATACACACACACACACACACACACACTATATTTGATTTATTTCGTGTCTATTTGTATCTATTATTTTTAATTAAATGTGTTCAAGGGGGTTTCATTAACATGTCAGGATCTCTATAGAAAACCAGTCTACTTGTTTATCTAGCATTTCTTAGTCTGTACTAGTAAGCAAACTAAGAAAAAGGAAAATTCATTCATATGAAGAGATACATTTACAAAACCCAAAAACGATATTTGCCGGGTTTTTTTTTTTACATCTGAATTAAACACTGCATTGCCAACGCAGATTCAATGAAGTTAACGTGAACAAATGCACAGTATATAAAATACATTTAAAGTGCTGCGTGTTAATGGTGACACTCATGTTGCTCTGCAAATGTTGTGTGAGAATCCTGAAACTTGAATATGTTAAAAATGTACCCTGCTTACCTGCATATTTACTCAAACGTATAGCGCCCCAAGAACAAACCGGAAGAAGTTTAGCGGAAGTGGAGATTTCTGCGCTTGAAAATAAGTCCGGGCAAAACAAACGAGCGGAATGTTTCTTCTTCTTCTTTAGCGTTTTTTATACTTGTTGTGAATGTCTATCTGCTACATTTTTTCCCCTTCTAAAGTTTTTTTTTTTCTATCAGTTTAATAAAACTTCAAATAACAAACAGGCATTGTTATCATTCCACTGATAAACACATTTAACAATAAATCCAAGCATCATAAACGCAAGTGAAAAAACAACAATAAAATAAATTATATATAATATTTAATCTGTCCCAAAAGGATTTAACCATAGTACTATAAAAAAAAAAGATCTTCCAGAGATTCAATATATTTCACATACATTACTATACAAATTAAATCTCATTGTAAGAATCTAATTACATGGATAAATGTCATTGATTGTTTTGAAATTAACTTTCTTTTTAGGTAGCAAAGGAAATGGCAGGTATCTAGTTCTGACTTTGAAAGTGTCAGCTTTTGAAAAACTCTCAGATAAAACCTTTCTTTTAACAGGGAGAGGAAACTATTATTCTGTTATTCTGTAAATATCTTAAAACCTTGTTTTTACATTTAACATCCAAGAAATTTTAAATGTCAATAAACAAATCAACCAATGAATATTGTAACATTCCTTTAATTGAATTCCTTAAAGATACAAGAATAGCTTTGACAACTAAAGAAAATTGTCCATACGAAAGATCCAAATTAAACGTTATCTTAATATTATCATAACTTTTCATATTACTCTCGTCCTTACTTAAATACATTTACATTTGCGGCATTTAGCAGACACCCTTAGTCCAGAGCGATGTACAAAAGTGCTTTAAGTCTCTAGCAATGAATAAATCTACACTGGTATGCTAGATTACAAACTTATTATAAATATAACTCTTGAATGAAGATAGCCAGGGACTCCTCTGTACGGACATCTAGGGGAAGTTCGTTCCACCACCTCTGTGCCAGAACAGAGAAGAGCCTTCTAAGTATACTTACCTCTCATTCTGAGAGAAGGTGGTACCAGTCGAGCAGTGCTGGAGGATTTCAGACAGCGTGGTGCAGTGCGAGGTGTGATGAGGTCTCTGAGGTAAGATGGTGCTGGTCCATTTTTGGCCTTGTAGCCAAGCATCAGTGTTATGAATCAGATACATGCAGCTACTGAAAGCCAGTGAAGGGAGCGCAGCAGTGGGGTGGTGTGGGAGAACTTGGGCAGATTGAACACAAGTCGTGCAGCTGCGTTTTGAAACATTTGCAGTGGACGTTTAGCATTCAGAGGAAGACCTGCAGAGAGCAGAGAGTTGCAGTACATGTCAGGGGAAGGACAGTTCATTGTCCATAGTTACCCCAAGATTACAAGCAGTGGCTGAAGGGGGGACCAGTGAGTCATGAAGAGTTATTCGGAGATATTGACCTGGAGATGAATCACCTGGGATGACCAGCAGTTCTGTTTTCCTGGGGTTGAGTTTTAGTTGATGAGCATTCATCCATGAAGATATGTCTGTCAAGCATGCTGAGATCTGAGCGGAAGCTGTGGTATCTGATGGAGGGAAAGAAAAGATGAGTTGAGTGTCTGCATAGCAGCGGTAAGAAAACCCATGTGAGGATATGACTTCACCAATGGAGTGGGTATAGAGGGAGAAAAGGAGGGGACCAAGTGCTGAGCCTTGTGGGACACCAGTGGTGAGTCTGCACAGGGCAGATGTGGTTACCTGGTATGAGTGACCTTCCAGGTAGGAAGCATACCATTCCCATGCTGTTCCGCGGATACCGAGGCTCTTGAGGGTAGACAAGAGAGTCTTGTTTTTGACTGTTTCAAATGCTGCTGAAAGGTCCAGGAAGATAAGTACAGATGACAGTTTTTCTGGTCGAGCAGCATGCAGTTTCTCAGAAACAGCCAAAAGGGCCGTCTCTGTGGAATGTGCCGCTGAATGTGCCCAGACTGGTTTGGATCATGGAGGCTGTTCTGTGAGAGATAGACAGACAGTTGGTTAAAAGCAGTGCGTTCCAAAGATTTAGAAAGAAAGGAGAGATGTTAAGGACCCATTGATGATTGTGGAGATGAAGGGCAGGAAATCTTGTGTTATGGTCTAAAGCATAGTTGAAGGGATTGGATCCAGAGGACAGGTGGTGGGATTGCAAGATTGGATGACTTGCAGTATCTCATCTTCTGTTAAGGTTGAGAAGCTTGACAACAAAAGAGTATTGGATTCCTGGCTGTGTTGTGTAGTCATTGTTGGGGAGGAAGTGAAAGTCTGGCAGATTTCCTTAATCTTTTATCATAGAAGAAGACAAAGTCATTAGCAGTCAGGGAGGATGACGCAGGCATGGCAGGGGGTTGAAGAAGTCTTTTTGAGTTTAGTAGTCAAGGGGCAGAGGAGGTCCATGGTTTAGGCAAGAGATGAGAGAAAGGAGTCAGTAGCAAACTCCAACGGTAGAGAGAAAAAGGAGTCAGGGTCAGGAAGAGATGAAAGAGTACAGGAAGCTACAGAGGAGGGAGAGATGGAGTGAAGGTTAGAACAGATAAGAGAGACATGTAGTAATAGTTTTTCGGAAGAATAGGAAGAGAGATCCGTTTGGAGAAAATGACAATGATGTAGAGGTTGATTAGAGAGGTAACTGAAACTGCATGGAATTCAAAAGAAGACATGGTTAGATGAGACAAAGGGAAAGGTGTAAAACACCATCTCTGTGACAACAGTAAACCCATACCACCGCCTCTACCGGTTTCTCTTGGTGAGTACCAAATACACTACAAACTCCTTTGTCAAACCATTATTTATAAATTATAGATTTTATCTGATGTAAAATACACCTGTTGATCCAAATTATAACATTATGTGCAGTCAAATTATGCTTGTACAATATTTTCCAATATAGTAACACCCACACATGAAAATCAGATAATTTTAGCGGCAGTTACAAAAAAAACACTATGTGACCAGCAATTTTGCCACAGAGAGAGAGAGAGAGAGAGAGAGAGAGAGAGAGAGAGAGAGAGAGAGAATCAGTTGTAGTGACCCCAACACCTAATCCAATTCTCCCAATAACTAATATTTTTACAATTAGAAAAACCTAATTCTAAACATATCTAATTTAAAATATATCTGAACAGTGATGGTAATAACAACAAAAATTTAAAACTTTACTGTATTTTAACTTTAAACTCCATAAATCTTTTTTATTGGATTTTTTATTGAATGAGTACTGATTAGATTAGATCTCAATTAAAATTATATGATGAATCCAAGCCTAGTTTCAAACTTTTATAGAACTCTTTCCTTTTTATAGAACTTTTTTCTATTTTTTTTTTTATAACAGCAACATAAAACATTATTTGTATTATTTATCAGTTGTTTTTCCCCCTTTTTTTCTGTCTAGCTTTTGTTCTGTCCATCCATTCATCTATCTACAGCATTAGTCTCCTGTTTCTCTTGGCAAAAATCCTTACAAATATATCCATGTCTAAAGTATTTGTTATGGTTTTCCCATTGGCTAAGCTCTCTAAATTCCTCTTTCTTTTAGGGGTTTAAGATGACAATTTGAAATGACAATTTCTTTATAGTGTTGAGAAGGAACCCTCACATGATGCTGAAGACACCAATTCCCAGGTCTCTAGCCATAGTCGTTTGCGGTACTAGGAAGGAGTAAATGAGCAGCATACATTACAACATGCTTTGGGTAATTAGCTAATATTGGCTGGGATGGAACGTCATTATTGAAATCGCTAACTGCTTGAACTGGGCCTGAAACAGCCAGGAGATGTGTCTGCTTTGGGGCACTTATTGAGGACTGAGGAGGAGCAGTGCTTGTGGAGGGTAAACTGAAATTAGCCGTAGCCTCGGATGTGCTAACAGCAGCATCACTACAGGCACATGCAGCACTAGGCTTGCTTATAGGCTACTGTATATCACACGTCGTAATAGCAGTTGAATAAAGTATATTAAAAATGTAACGTCTGTGAAATGAGGATTTGTTAGCTGCTTCACAACAATCACAAACTCAGAAAAGTAGAGACACTTATAAAAATGTATTTTATGCAGGCTGTTAATTCTAAGTGAATATTTAATTCGAGTGATGTTTTGATTGTATGTTATTATTGATTGTTTGTGGAGAGGTTAAAGATGCAGTCACTGTCTTATTCATAGAAGCACTAAAACCCAATGATGATAGACACTATGCGTTCTTAGATAGTCTAATAATAATGATAATAATAATAATAATAATAATAATAATAATAATAATAATAATAATAATCCTACAGCTTTTGGTGCATGCTGTTTCTCAGTAGAAAACAAATACACACAACTGTGATGTATAACTGCTATTAAATTAAATGAAAATTGTAGCCTATACTTATAGTGTCTAAAAGTGGCCAAAGACAGACATCCAGAGCCAGAACTACCACTACTCCAACTCCCACTACTACAGCAACAGCAATTTATAATGATTATGATGACAGAAGACAGTATGAATGTGTTCAAACCATATTTCCTATCTGACATGTACCCTATTTTGACTCTGTGGGACTTCTGGTGCTCCTTGTTTTCCACAATCTGCTTCAAATCTGGCTTGTATTCAGCTGTGGCTATTTGAAGCAATTCTTTCTCATGTCTGTCAGTGCAATGCTTTGATTTTTCACATGTTCCAGGGCTGATACAATTGGTTCACAATCATAATGTGACCTCGGGGCAAGATGTCTTACAGTGACATACTTCTCAGTTGAGGTTTTTCCCTAAGAGCAGACTTCTCATTTTCAGAAAATTCAGTAATCTCCATTTGAGATGTAGCTTCATCTGTCACAAGTGAGGCTTTTAAACAGTCTGATTAAGCAGCAAAGGAGTTTTTGTTGCTAATTTTGTTGTTTATTCTGTTCGCAACGCTCTGGTGTAGATTTGCAATATGTGTTGTATAGCATGAAACATTCAGAGTTCTCAGAGCTTTCATGCTCAATAGGTGATAAGGTGTACTTGCTTTGATGACTAATGCAAATATTGTTTGTACCATTGTTACTCTATGCATGTCCACCAGAAACACCAATCAAGCAAGTACAGGAAAGTCCTTGTGCTTTTCTTCCAAAAAGAATGCCCTTTAATACCCTTCGATAAATTGATCATCAGCAAGTGTGACTGCCTTTATAAACGCCTACATTTTACCAGTTTGCTGGTTTACAGCATTCAGGTGTGTTTTAACACAAAGTCATACAGGTAAGGCAGCATTGATCTTAGAGAAGCAATTTTTTGCTACCCTGAATCTGGGAAGGGTTATAAGGCCATTTTCAAACAATTAAAAGTCTAAAGTACTCACTTAATTCTACAATGTGAAACATTATGCACAAGTGAAAAGTGATCAAGACAGGTGCCAGTCTTCCAATGAGTCAGTGTTCCAGCAAACCTACCCTAAGTTCAGACCATGCAATCCTCAGAAAATGTGCAAAGAACCCAAGAGCTGCAGTACATCTCAGACTCTATAGGTCTCTACATTAAATATGAAAAATCATGACTGTACAATTATAAAAAGACTGAACAAGAATGGTTTGTTTGGAAGGTTTGCCAGGAGAACGCCTCTTGAACATGTCAGCATGGGTTAGATTTGCAAAACTGCATCTGAACAAACCACAAGACTTCTGGAAAAATGTCCTTTAGACAGATGAAACCAAAGTGGAGATCTTTGGTAATAATGCACAGAGTCATGTATGGCATGTAAATTATTACTTTAGGTGAATCCTGCTAAAGGTGGTTCTACAACATATTGAATCATATGGTTTACTTAGTTTTTCTACACAATGTTTCTATATTTTAGCCTTATTTTTGTAAAAATCAGTTCAAAATATTGACAGGGTGTAATATATAATTCATTCTTGTTTGGCTGTAGTTACCTAATTCTGACCGGCTAAGACCTATCAAGGACCAGATGATTTTTATGTCCTGATACATTAAACCTTAGACTTCAACTGTACAGGCTGTACCTCAATTTTTACATGACTGTATATATTTAAAAAATCCTGTCATGATTGCACTCGCTGTCTTCTGCTCTTTCACATCTCAGATATTATTGACTCGATAAAAGAAACAGTATTGTGTATGACAGTACAAGACAAACAGCATGATAACAGTTGAGTTTGAACTTGGCCTGTACCTTGGTCTAGTCCGTCCCTGCGTATCCCAGTTTGCAGTTTTTTTCATGTCCTGCAGTTACAGTATGTCGTAGCCAGTGTTTGTTTTCTGGTGGTGTGAGTTTAACTTGGCTGGACGCTGCTTTGTCCTCATAATGTCACTTTAGCTAAGGGAAGCAGGAGAGTGCTGACCGCAGGGAGGATGTCCACCCCTGCCTAGGCTCTGTCCACTTTCATTCATTTCCCAGGAGACAACATTTACACACCTATTGACCTACATACACTCTGTACACTGGAAGGAAATCAGTTTTAATTGGACTTCTGAGGTAAAAGCAGCCATCATCAGTGTGAGTGAGTATCTGTCAAAAAAGTTTTGTTCATACTGTGGAACTCAATTACATATGTACCTTTTATTAAGCTTCACTTTGCATACTTTCCATTTTATGGGCCCCCATTGGTGAGAAGAGCTTCATTTTGAAATCTAATGTAAAGTAAATCTTGCAAACCTTATTAAATATGATTGATATTGGTTAGGTTTTTTATTTTGGAAAAACATTTTTCATCAGCATGACAATTAAAAAACCTACAAAATTCTCACACTAAATCTGAATTGGAATAGAATGACTTTTACATAGAATAATTCTGTATAAAGAGAGAGAGAGAGAGAGAGAGAGAGAGAGAGAGAGAGAGAGAGAGAGAGAGAGAGAGAGAGAGAGAGAACTAACCATTAGAGGTCGCCATTGTTTCACCAGAAAATCGGTTTCCACCAAAAACATCTGTTTTTTGTGGGGGGGGTTCAGACAGGAAAAAACGTCATGTCTTAAATTGGAATTTTGATTTTATGACTTTCACAGATAATACTAATATTGTATTATCCTGAAATAACAAAAAAAACAACATCATTGACAACAATACAAAGTGCTATTGTGTTATTTAAGTGTTATTGTAGTGATTATCGTAGTAGAATATTCTTAGACCTTACAGATCTTACAGAACAGTGTCACAGAGTGAATGATGTTAAATCCTATTGTTTTCCTGTTGTTGTGTCATATTTCCCTTTTGCTGTGGCTTTTCCAATCTGGCTCTTATTCCCATGACAGTACCGCATGTACTCATGTCAAAGTAGTAAATGACCTCCTTTGTGCTGCTGAATCTTGGCTTGCAGTGTCCCAGTACTTTTCCATCTTACAATTGGTTTTGTTGCTTTTACTACAATATTTTACTTCAGATCACTGAATGTTGCTTATTTATATGCAGTATTTAGCTCAGATCCTGCCCAATAGACATGCTAGCTGTAGCAGGAACAAATCATATACTGTTATTGTTTGTCAGGGTGTCCCACAAGGTTCATCCTACTAGATATTAAGTACAGCTATGCTCTGTGTTATATTATTCAATAAACAGAACTCACAGTTGAATAAACTCGAAATCTAATGCCAAGATCAACAGAACCTGCTGCATTGCTCGGGACATTAAACTTATTTCCTAAATATAAACTGTTATAACCCAGCACTCATGTTGTTGACAGTGTCACAGTTGTTCGTGCTAGATAAGATAATTTGAGTATTTCAGTAACTGCAGAGCTCCTTTTTTATACGTAACTGTTTCAAATCCAGTGAACAACAGTTTTACATGCACCTTGAGAGAAGACAGGATTTTTAAAAGTTTAATATAGGGTAACAATTATTTCTATTTGCCTATGTTCTGATTTATTTATTTAATCTGTGTTCAAATGTTATGTCATTGCATTTGTCCTGGGTAAGCATGTTAGACTTTAATGATCTTTTGATATATTTACTTGCTTTGTCACTAATGTGACCTGTAACATTCATGCCAATAAAACATTGCTGAATCTAATAATGTAATGTAATTCAATCTAAACTGAAATAATAGGAGACTATGGTACTGCAAATAAATAAATTAATCTGGACAGGTAAAGATTGGAAACCTGTTGGCCAGTTTGGGTGATTTATTTTTGTGGTTATTTGAGTTGCCATAGCCTCCTTCCTGTCAGCTCAGTCCAATCTCAGGCCTACCAGTGCAGTCCAGGCCTCAAAGGACAATGTTGTGTACTTTCTGTGTAATCTCTAGAGAGTGGTGGGTGTGAAAATCCCAGAAGATCGTTTCGGAAATACTCAAAGCAGCCATCTGGCACCCACAGCTATACTATTGTCAAAGTCACTGAGATCACATTTCTTCCACCATTCTAGTACTTAATTGAAAAATTAACCCGGTGCTCGTGACCTGCATGCATTATAAATAAAAGAATATATATAGGTAGATTCTTATTAATGAGAGATCATTAGTACACTAAGATGCCTGTATTTGCATATTTTCTAAAACCTCTTTCGAGCTGCATTGTAAAAGGCAGTTTCGACACTTCATCCAGTATTTTCAGCATCTGGCTTCTTGCACACGGAAAACTGAACCCAAACCTTTGATCAGCACGACAACACTAACCCAAAGCGTTCTTCCAAACATGATCCATATTTGCGTTTCAAAGAGATCAAGTTGTTTATATGGTCTCGAGGCAGTGTATTTTTTTTTTTTTTTTTACAAGGTGCTCACTTTGCATAGTGAAAACAATAGTCCACAACACAAAGAGGCTTTAGGCAAATCCAAAGGAACGCCCAATTCTAAAACACCCACATTAACAGATTTGAATTTTAGAAACACTGGCATGATTTCCTTTATTTTCAAAAAAGTGCGCTGGGGTTTTGAACAACATGAAAAGCATTAGTGACACTCAGAGACGTGCGGAAATCTCCCCCAAATGCATCTCTTGCAGGAAAAGCTGCATAAAAGATCAGAGGAATATATTATGGGGCTGTGGGTGGCAAAGGCAAGCTGACAAACAGGAAGTTGAGCTTCTAGAGATAGGGATACTTAATGAATACGTTTATAGTATAAATACACCACGATTATGCGTTTCCTTTTCTCTCAAGGAAAACTTTACTTTTCAAAGTGTCTTATTAGGTGTATGTGAGTGTGTATATTCATGTAGCCATACCATGCTTTTACTGTTGTGTTAAACCATGATTTGAATTTCTTGTGTGAATTACTCTAGTATTAATATGTGATTATTATTGTCTAAGTAAGAAAATTGTGTCATTTGTACTGAGCAATGTATTGTGGCAATTGTATAACATCTTGAAAAGTATGTCAAAGAATTACCCAAATAACAATTTGGCAAAATATGAAATGTACATATTTTTAAAGAATGTTAACATTTGTTTAGTTTCGTTTTGGAGCTACAAGACAAAGTACGAGATGCACTTGGTAGAATAACCCTACTCTCTCCTCGAACTGTGTTTATTGTATCAAACAGACATGCTGCCGTGACTTTTGATACTATCTAACACACTGTTATATATAAAGAGACAAAGGTATCTTGTTAAAGACTTTAGTATCTGTCAATTTGAATCACTTTATTAATCAGAAAAACACATATAGAAACAGCATGCAGGTGTTGACCAAAGACTGAAGGTATAATTAAACATTAGATGTGTTTCTTATGGTAATATCATTCAAATTCTGTTAGATTTGATTCAGATGTATGATATTTGATATGCTCAATATTTAACATTATTGAACCAAACAAAGTCTTTTATGAGTTTAGGCATGATGTCATGTAATTCAGGCAGAGATGAATGCAAGTGCAGATATTTTATTTAAGTGCAATTATTAATCACATCGATTAGGAAAACACAAGAAACCCTGTCCCGATCATGGAAACGAAGACCATGAAATACAAAGATAAACATGAGACAAAGAGGGCAGTGAAAGGTGAGGCTATATACAAGTGGAAAGTAATTAACTGTGAATGTGTGAATCAGGTGTGCAGACTATCACATGACAAGGTTGAGGTGCAGAAGCTAAAGGGAAATGTAGTCTATTTCCATAATCTAGACCCATCATTAATCTATTTTATCTTAATTCAATTAGTTTCATAGCTCCAGCTGAAAAAAAACCCCACTGAAACATGTCTTGGATTGAAAAATTGTGCAAATATTATTTCTGGACAAACAAATTGCCTGTTATAAAAATAGGCCAAACGAGTGTATACACACACACACACACACACACACACACACACACACACACACACACACACACACACACACACACACACACACACACACATACACACATGCGTACTCAAAGGGCACAACAAAATGCCAGTGTCTTGAGAGCCTTTTCAACCTTATAAACCCAGTTTTACCATAAGGAAATCGAGCCTCATTTATCCTGCTTTAATTCCTGTCCTCCACTCTTCACTTCTACCCTACAGGGACACACGCTTCTGTAAGCAGGAGGCTCTATGAAGTGTGCTTCCTCAGATATGTTTTAATAGATGCCCCTATATATATATATATATATATATATATATATATATATATATATATATATATATATATATATATATCTGCTGAGAGTTGGACAAGGGATTTACCTCTGGGGCTGACGATATCAAAGAGTTAGGTCGTGCTGCCAACCTTAACCATAGAGCCACCAAGAAAACGGTGCGGGCAGTCAGTCGCTCCGTGTCAGCCTTAGTAGCCACAGAGAGGCATCTGTGACTTACCTTGTCAGAAATTCCTGACATAGGTTTTTCTGCTGAATGGCCCGATAGCTACTTCGGGCCTGTTTGGCAACGTGGTAGGCCTGGTAGGCGTGGTAGGTGCGGTAGTCGACAGGTTCCAGGAGTACTTCCCCTGTCGCTCTCACGGGGCTGCCCAGCAGGCACAGAAGGCCAGAAACAGAGACCACCCGGACCCTGCTAAATCCAAGGGGTCGGCCAACCTGAGGGTGGTCCTCTTCGCGAACAAATGGGCAGTGGTGCAGCGGCCCTGACAATCAGAGTGCCCTGCTTCGGGGAGGTCGGTTTACACTTGTGGTAGCCATACCTCCTCAACACCACCAGGAGGCCAGACTGTTAGTTCTTCACAGAGCGCAGTCCCCCTCCGCTGGGTGGCTCCTTCTGTCCCCACCCGGGCCTGCTTGGGAAGCATTAACAGCTGCAGGTGATCTCCCCAGCTGTTTTGAAAGGGTCAGAAGCCAGCCTCCAGTGGCTACCCAATCAGACTTCCAGGCAGAGGGGGAGGCCAGGCTGTTAGCTCTGCCACAAGAGTGCTTGAGAGTGCAGCCTCCTCTCCGACAGGCTCCCTCCATTCTCGCCCGAAAGATTGCTGTGGATCGAGGAGACCGCTGCCTCTCAGGAGGCCCCAATGGCTGCAGGGCACTGCTCCAGCCGCTCTGGGAGGATCAGAGACCAGCCTTGAGAGGCTGGTTCCCCTAAGAGATTTCCTGGCAGCTTGAAGGCCTGCCAGACGTATCTCGGTGGGTCCTGTGCACAATAGAGAAGGGCTACTCAATTCAGTTCGGGTCCCCTCTGCCCCGGTTCAACGGGTTGTGTCCTACCAGGGTGGGACACAAGCGGGCTCTGGTCATGGAACAGGAAGATTACACCCTCCTAAGGAAAGGGGGTGTTCCATCGAGGTGGTTCCTCCCTTGGTCAGAGAGTCAGGCTACTACAGCCAGTACTTATTACTTACAGCCTAGCACTCTCACCCCGCACCTTCACCAAGTGCATGACTTATGCTACGGCTTTAGGGCATCCGCATTCTAAACTATATCGACGGTTGGTTGGTATTAGTTTGATCGGAGCTTCAGGCGATCTGGCATCGAGAGTCGTTCTTGCCCACATGAAGGAATTGGGGTTAAGACTAATTGTCTCCTGCCCGAATCGAAGTCATCCTTACTGCAGTCAAGAGAGTAGGCCAGTCACTGACTGTGAGGCAGTTCCAGAGGCTGCTTGGTCTCATTGCAGCAGCAGCCAGTGTGATCCCACCTGGCCTCCTCCATTTGAGACCCCTCCAGTGGTGGCTCAGAGGCAGAGGATTCTCCCGAAAGGGCAATCAGTTCCGTGTTATCAAGGTCTTGCGGCGAGCACTGCGGGCCTTAGAAGTATGGAGAGAACCTACTTCCCTGGTCTCAAGGCCCTGTCCTGTCCATTGAAACACTTCCACCAAGACCTAAGAGGTCGCCACGTGATGGTCCAACATGTCGGTGGTCTCATACATCAACTGCCAGGGGGGTCTCCGGTCTCGCCCCCTGTACAGGCTGGCACGGCAGATCCCTCTATTTTCCCAGAGAAAACTCCTCTCATTAAGATCAGTTCACATCCGGGGCTGATTAAACTGTAGAGCAGACGCTCTTTCGAAGGCAAGGGCCATGGCCTGGGGAATGGAGCCTCCACCCCGAGGTGGTGGAGCAGATATGGCAGAGATATTACAGAGCCCAGGTGGATCTGTTTGCGACTAGGAAGACTTCGCTCTGTCCCCTCTGGTTCTCTCTCTCTCACCATGGTGCAGATGTGGCCGAGGCTACTCCCCTGGTTCTGGTCCTAAGGTGCCCGCGGCTCCCTCGCAAACTGTCGTTTTGCAGGCATTCTGCCCTCCTCCTTTCCTAGCCCCTAGCACTGGACACATGCCTTATTGTCCTATTATTTCTAGTGAAACTAAAGTTATTATGTACTATACTTGAGATATATCTGGACATATAATTTTCTTTAAACTCTTAGAAAAATCTATTTTAGTTTCTTTTATTATTTATGTTCAAACCCTATCATATACTATTAGTTTATGTATTGTCATCCATTGTAATTATTGGCTATTGTGTAAACAGATTTGTGTATCACTTTATCTATTATTGTCTTTATATCCACATCTATAACTAAAATAGGAATATAAATATAAAATCACTAAAAATATAACATCCTGTGCAAAAAAATTAAGAAAAAAACCCATAAACATGAATTCATGAATCTCTCAGACAGAATTGGGCAGAAAAAAACATGATTTATCATTATGTATCTGTTATTTATTATTTTTCTATATATTATAAATAAATCTGCTGTGATTTGTGACATGCTCCAAGCAGAGACGCATGTGAATCTCACCAGCTCGATGAGAAACGTTCCTGCTCCGAATTCATTTTCAAAAAAAAAAAAAAAAAAAAAAAACGCAGCTGCTGAAAAATGGGACTACACACGGGGACTCTAAATGGTGGCCATCAATAAACATGGGCGCTTTGCTTTGCATTCATCTCTCTCGCTTAATTTGTTTCTTAGACGCACACGGGTCCCCCGGCTGCTGACCTTTCAGAGAGAGACTCCTGAACCAGCAGATAGAGCTGGAGCGCTTTCGGCTGAGAGGTCATTTATTTATGAAGAGCACAGCCACTAAAGGAGTGGATGGACAGAAAGGGAGAGAGAGAGAGAGAGAGAGAGAGAGAGAGAGAGAGAGAGAGAGAGAGAGAGAAAGAGCACTAAGGAAATGTCAGAGCACATTTAAACCAGAGGGGCTCTCCATCTCTCCTATACAAACACACAGACATACACAGATACACAGACACACACAGATACACACAGACACACACAGACACACACAGACACAAACACACACACAAACACACACACACACACACACACACACACACACACACACACACACACACACACACACACACAGATTTGAAGCAGTAGAACCACATTACACACTGTTAATATATGCTAAACATCTGTTCTAACTAAACTGCATCAACCAGTCAGGATGTACATGATCAGTCTCTTTACTAAGCTTCATCTGAGTCAGCTGAGAACAAAACATGTGAAGACGTGTTTCTCTGTCCTGCAAATGTTTTCATATCTGATACAGGCAGGTAGAGGTCAAAAGCAAGAGACAGTGGGAAATAAAAAACTAGGACCTAGGAGAACTAGGGGGGAAGCAGAGGAACAGCTTGCAACCTCAATATGCAATCACACAGACAAATACCAGGATATAACATACACTGACTAATGGCACAAAATACAACTAATAACAAGGGACAGGTACAAAAAACAAACACTAAACACTTTGTGCGGCGGGTGCATGTGCAGGGGAAAAAAGTCCACGTTCTCCATATGCTCTCCACACTGCTGAATACTATTTACTAAATATAAAATTAATATATCTTCAACATGATCCTGACCTATATTTATTGACTAAATTCATAAAAATAAAATAAATTCCTGAAACACTTTAGCCTCCATTCGTTGGCCCCTGCACAGGACCCCTGCACAGAAAGTGGCCCGAAGTAATTATTTTTCAACACTTGCGTTTGGAACGTGGCTGCAAATAGCTGTCACAGGCATTCTCAATTCAAAGCCCCCTGTGCAGGCTTCATCACTTCAGACTGGCCCACTCTGTGGAAAAGGCAGGAAGTAGAAAACCGACAGCAGGAAACAAAAAGAACAATTAACCATAGAGATTAGACAACTTCACTCTCATTCCAGCCGTATACAGTAAGTGTAATAGAAGGAAATAGCAGGTTCTGATGCCACATTATAAAAGAGACAAGTGAAGTGAAATGCACCTGACAATGTGTAGCACAAAATGAAAATAAAAAGTGACAGTGCACAATGCACAACACTGTACAGGATAATAAATGGAAGATGAAATTCTTACTCTGCATTCCTTCCAGTCACCAT
Organism: Silurus meridionalis; assembly: GCF_014805685.1. NCBI lineage: Eukaryota > Metazoa > Chordata > Actinopteri > Siluriformes > Siluridae > Silurus > Silurus meridionalis. The sequence goes on from NC_060884.1 coordinate 21,483,138, forward strand.
CAGTACTGTATAGAAAGTGATATATAAAATATATAATTAGGAAAGACACTGTAGTATGGAGTATGATATACAGTAGTCCTGAAGTATTACTACTGATGTATCTCTCCTCAGCCTTTTCTAACCAGCGGAATATCCGATGCGTCATCTATATAGGGACTTCATATTAAATGAATTTTGATGCTGCTTTCTCTATCCACTCCACACATTAACCTAGTATTGCAGTACCTCTGGGAATTCTGGGATAACTCTGGGATGAATAAAGTGTTAGTAGTAATTATTGCAGCAATACACTGACACTCTACTCAGAGGACTTGTGCTTTTAAGGAAATGCTCTCATTATTTACAATATCTTTCTTTCTTTCTTTCTTTCTTACTCCTCTCTTAGGAGTAAAGCATTGCAGTATGACACTGACACTATCAAGAATTGTGCATTTATGAATTGTGCATCTATGTATCTATGTATCTATCTATCTATCTATCTATCTATCTATCTATCTATCTATCTATCTATCTATCTATCTATCTATCTATCTATCTATTGTTACAAATAATCATTGCAGCATAATTCTGACACTCTACTCAGAAGACTTTTGCATTTAAGGACATACTTTTCTCTCTCTCTCTCTCTCTCTCTCTCTCTCTCTCTCTCTCTCTCTCTCTCTCTCTCTCTCTCTCTCTCTCTCTCTCTATATATATATATATATATATATATATATATATATATATATATATATATATATATATATATACATATTCAGTCATCCATCTATTCAGAGTAATGATATCCATTCCAAGTACAAATGTGAGGCATGTAGTTTGAAGTGTAATTAGACAGTGGCAGGGTCTCATCCCTTCACTTTTCCTAGTAAAGTGGTCACCCTGATTGTTCCAAGTCTTCAAGTAAGATTTAATCATAAAATTGTATCAGCTCTATGCAGCAGCTGACGTTATCCTCTTGTCAGGAAAACATCCTAAATGTGAATAAAGTGGACCACATGCCCAGGAGCTGTCACATACCGTCAAGTCCTTCCCAAACAATCTCAACACCCTCTCTGACGAAGTGGCGAATGAGAGGGGTGAGAAAACACACCCTGCTCCCAGCGTGCAAAAATGCTTCGTGCAGTTAAAAATGACAGCGCAGCGACGTGCGAGTCTGTGTCCCGCAGTGTGAAATGACCATGACCCCTTTTTAAAGGGCAGGAAGTAATTAGCCTATATAACCTGCCTTTTCTCCAACAAGGCAAAATGCCTTTACATGACATTACAGTATTCTTGAAGTAAATGTCATGCTGGAGCAATGGTGAATAAATAAAATCCCATTCATTCATTAAAAAAAAAGAGAGATCTGCAGTGGTTTACAAGCTAGGAAGGGCCCATAAAGTGTAATTGTGATATTATATATTTCTTTCTGCCACATTTTCTATATGCAGTATTTACAGGACTATGTGTAGCAGTCATATACATCTTCTAAACTTTTTTAATATCACTGATTACTCCAGTAAAACTGTATATAGGTACATGCACTATTATGTTTACCCTTCTGTTTATCACAATTTATCTGCACAGCTCTTATTCGAAATAAAGGTAGCGTTTACAGTGTGATAAAACACCACACCTAAAGCCATTTAGGACAAAACCTATATAAACATTTAATCAAGATTTTTTTCTCACTACTGACAACTCGTCAAGTGACTTGATCAATGAGCTGACGATTTTATAGCTGAAGGAATTATTAGCACTGCAAAGTAGGCCGGCAAATTTTGAAGCTGAATTAGAAGCAATTTGGCTACTAGTGAGATCATGGGCTCTAGAGATGATGGTATGTTTTTTTCCCCCAGACTAGAAAACATTATCTGTGTTTTTCCGGTTCCATGAAAATGATTCCAGCCGAACGCTAGTAGGTTGAAGTGTATTGATTTGACGAAGATAGAACAGCACTGGGGGTTTAACAGTGATGCACTGCACTGATTTATTTTATACCCAGACCTTATCCTCTTCCATAATTTTATTTTTTCAATGAAAAGGCAGCTTGTGATAAAATGGTTGTGTATGTCATGTAGCGCTGTGTGGATATCAATACTGAGATGGGGGTTCTGCAAGTCTCCTCGTACTTGGGGCATGGTTTCACATGAGGAGGAGTAATCTTGCTCCTGTTCAGACTGCTTGTACTTGTTGCTGTAACACTGGTGGCTGAGGAAATGTGTGTTAACATTGCCTTTAGTGGATTTTCGTGTGCTATAACAATCAGTTTAATCTTAAATCTACTGATGTGTGAATAAGGAAATGATCCAACAACGTTTGTATTTCTAGTTGTATGTGTAGACATAAAACACATGTAGCATAAGATGCTTATTTTAGGCATTTCTACCACGTTCTTGTCAGTGTATATAGATTTACTGCCCAGCCTTTTATTCTAAAGTCCATTTACCTTGATTATACCTAAACATTCTTTCTTGATATAATGCCAGCTGCTGCACAGCAGTGCCCTCTGGTTGTGTCCAGTTTCTAAATGGTAGTCAATGAGTAATTCATGTTTTGCACAAAGAAGACAACCAGACTACCATAAACTACAGTATATAGATTTTCCACACCTGCAGGTAATGCACATTTCCTCCATCAATTTAAACAAAGTATTTGTACAGTAACGTAACCCCGTGATCAATAGTTTTAGCAAATCTGGCTGCCTAGACCTTATATCTCTGTGAATCTCATCGTATCGAGAGAATATAGAAATCTGTAAAGATCATTTCCATATTTGAAAATCTTTCCTATAAGTTACTGAGAGCTGTCAGTATTAGGGGCAGAAAAAAAATCTGCCTGTTAAAGTATTCCTCCACTGCTCTTCTTCTTCTTCTTCTTCTTCTTCTTCTTCTTCTTCTTTTTCGGCTGCTCCCATTAGGGGTCGCATCATCCGTCTCCATCCCCCGTCATCCGTCTCCATCCCCCCGTCCTCTACATCTGCCTCTGTCACACCAACTACCTGCATGTCTTCCCTCACCACATCCATGAACCTCCTGCTTGGCCTTGCTCTTTTCCTCCTTCCTGGTAACTCCATCCTCAGCATTCTCCTACCGATATACCCCATGTCCCTCCTCTGCACATGTCCAAACCATCTCAATCTCGCCTCCCTCACCTTGTCTCCAAAACGTCCTACATGAACTGTCCCTCTAATAAACTCATTTCTAATCCTGTCCATCCTCGTCATTCCCAACAAAAACCTCAACATCTTCAGCTCTGCTACCTCCAGCTCCACCTCCTGTCTTTTACTCAATGTCACTGTCTCTAAACCATACAGCATCGCAGGTCTCACCACAGTCCTATAAACTTTCCCTTTCACTCTTGCAGATACTCTTCTATCACTAATCACTCCTGTCACTCTTCTCCACCCACTCCACCCTGCCTGCACTCTTTTCTTCACTTCTCTAACACACTCTTCATTACTTTGCACTGTTGACCCCAGGTACCTGAACCCCTCCACCTTCTCCACCTCTTCTCCCTGCAACCGCACCACTCCACTGCCCTCCCTCTTATTTACACACATGTACTCTGTCTTACTCCTCCTGACTTTCAAAGTGTTCCTCCGCTGACTGAGTTTAATCTCTTTCTCCATAGAAACACTCTTTAAAGGGGTCTAAAAGGGAAAATCTGTCTAATCTTGGAAATCAGTTACATGCTGGTGAACATCTTTTTTTTTTCATCAAGACCATCAGGGGTATCAGCTGTGGTGTCATGAACTTTAATATAAACATCATTTTGGTGACTGCTGTGTGATAAAATAGAGTGTAGAGATGAATTTTAGATTTCACCCTTTTGTCAATTTATTTGTCTACGAATTCAAACCTAATCAAACGAGCAACATTTTACGGTAATAAAACACGGATGTCATGTATGTGTACGTGCATGTGACGTGTGTGATTCGACTTCAGCGGTTCACCTCCCAGCTGCAAACACAATAACTTGTAAAGGAATATTCCACTACATGAAAGGTGGTGGAGGAGGGGGAGTGTTGCTCTGACACTGCTGAACAGCAATATGAATTGTTTCAGAGTTTTACAGGTTTTCTCAGTTGCTTGGAGCATTTCTCAAATCATCCTTAATATTTGCAATCCAGGAAGTGCATTTCCCAAAACAATTTGTACAAACAACACAACACATTGGATTTCTTGCAAAAGCCTGTACTTTTCTCATCTCTCAAAAAGTATTCGTGTCAATGAACATGTCATTCCCATCAGAATGAAAAGTCCCTTTGTCATTATTCACAAACAAAATCATCAAAATGTTTAATTATGTTGTCAGTTTGATGGTGCACAATTTTTTTATATAAACTATTACAATAACATTACAAGGATTACAATGACTGAAAATGAACAAAATTCGACTTCCATGAATTTCAGCAGCACAAATTTGTATATTTGATTTAATATTTGATTTATATTGATTGCTAGAAACCGGACAGGAGTCACACTTTTACTTTACTGTACTAGTGTTCATTTGTTTCTTAGTTGTCCATTCATTTTCAGAATCTATAATTCTGTGTTTTGCTCTGTCTGTGTTCACTCTCAAAATAGACTTTTCTCAAGATTTACCTTTAACCTGTTTTAGAAAACTAGTTGATTATTGGTTGATCTGATGCCATACACTCTCCTTTATTAGTGACAATCAAGATTCATCTGCACTATTCATCAATTCAAGTCACATTTACAAAAAAAAAGGTTTAATATAAATTTTAGATGACAACTGGTTTAACCATTTTGCATTCAGTGACTTATGCAATGAACTGATGCCGAGATGTTTTGGGGGTTAATCTATTTAGATGAAACCAGTATAATATATTTTGATCAACATGAACATAAACAACTGATAATGTAGGAAACAGCAGACACTTGTACACAATCGATAAAATAATCGTACAAAATTCGCAATTTGATCAAAGCAACAAGAAATGTTTTTATAATTAGCACAAATGACTATGACACAAATGATGTGGAGGTTGAACAAGTAGTTTTGAGAATTTCATTTCTGATCTGAGAAACGCTCCAAAGCAACTGAGAAAAACTGTAACACTTATTTTCACCATATACTATTTAGCAGTGAGAATATAATTATTAAATATAAATTACATTTGGAGGGGGGTCTTGACTTCTTGTGGGCAAAGGCAGTTGCCTATATGTACCTGGTGCTAAGTTCAAGCCTGCAGCTAAGTTAGACAGTTATATATATTAGCTGTCCTGTCACACCAATCAGCCATACATTAAAAACACCTTTGTAGCTGTAGGTCATCAATGGACTCCAGGAGACCTGTGAAAGTGTGCTGTGGTATCCAGCATCTAAAGATCAGCAGAACCTTTAAGTCTTGTAAGTTGCAAAGTGATCTTTTATGAATCCAATTTGTTTGTCCAGCACATCCCACAGATGCTCAATTGGATTGAGATCTGATAAATTTGGAAGCCAAGCCAGCATTTCTTTTTTGTGTTCCTCAAACCATTATCTTGCTGAATGAGGTCATTATGGAACACCGTTGTGAGGGAAGAATTAAATGTGGTGTGTTTAGTTGGGTATTTTTCCACATGATTTCCAACAGAAGATTTCCCAAAGCTTCACAATGCTTTCAGGCCTGCTTTGTTCTCATAGAGCATAATACTGCTGTCGATGCCACAGGTAATTGATACCAATATACCTGGCTTTCCATGTAAGTCATCAGCTTTGGCCATTGCTCCATAGTCCAGATTTGCAGGTCATATGACCATTGTAGGAGCTTTTGGGGGTGAAAGTGGTCAGCATGGCACAGTGTGTTTTACCTCCTTGTATTATAAACGGCTTTGACTTTTTTGGCAATTTGTTCGACAGTAGCTCTTCTGTAGGATCAGGTGGTCTGGCCTTCTCTTCCCATTAGCATTAATGAACCTTGGACACCCATGACCCTTGGTTCACCTATTGTCTTACCTTCATCCACTTTTCTGGGTAGTAACCACCGCATACACTCATCAGACCCGCCATTTTAAGGATGCTCTGACCCACTCATCAAGCCTTCACAATTGGCCCTTGTCAGAGCGGCTGAGATCCTTATGCTTTCCCATTGTTATTGATGTTTCATTGTTCCTGATGTTGTGGCTGTTCTGTGGCTATAGTATGTAAATGTAATCGTGAACAGGTGTGCATCAATAGAACTATATGAATAGAACTTCATAAATGAGTGTTGTGCAGAGGATTATAGTCTATGTCAGCCATTTTTGGGGAGTCTGGGAAGTGGAGTCTCCGGAGTATTTAAGAATTTGTGTGACACAAGCCACGTTTAAATGTACAATTTCTTCTCATTCACCAATTAAAAGATTTGGTGGACTGTTTACATGAGACGTTATCTAATCCGATATGTTGTTTACTTGTGCCGGCGCATGCATGTGACATGCGCACATTAGCCTATTTCCAGTTTGCCATCTTTTATTTCTGTCAACATGTAAAGTGTTGCTCTTAATCAAGCAACAGGATGAATTTGAAGGAATGCTACTGCTGGAAGGTCTGAGGAAAAGACGAGCGCAGGAAGCTGAACTTTTTGGTGGCTGTGCGTCTCTAAGTAGCATCTCGATACCACCGTTCTCTCCTCCAAAATGCAAAAGCGTGTGGATGAAGGAGCAGAAGTTTGTGAATGAAGGAGCAGAAGCGTGTGGATGAAGGAGCAGAAGCGTGTGGATGAAGGAGCAGAAGCGTGTGAATGAAGGAGCAGAAGCGTGTGGATGAAGGAGCAGAAGCGTGTGGATGAAGGTCAAGTCAAGTCAAGTCAAGTTTTTCTTTAGCGAGAACATTAGACATTGTCTCAAAGCAGCTTTACAGAAATCAACAGTCCAGGTGAATGGTGTGCATTTATCCCTGATGAGCAGCCATGGTGACTGTGGCAAGGAAAAACTCTCCTTTAGATGACATAAGGAAGAAACCCTGAGGGAACCAGACTTAAAAGGGGAACCATCCTCATTTGGGTGACATCAAGAGTTTGATCATAAATATTTCAACAATACAGAACACTGGAGAGTGAGACTAACATAAGCACTGGAGTATAAGATTATAAGTAATGTTCTTTCTACAGTCTTATACAGTCTTTATGGTTATAAAAATCGGAGCTACTGAGCTCAACATTTATGATCATCACAGATCCAGCACCAGCTTCTACCGGCCAGAGCCTTTTAACACTCCAGGAGTTCCAATGTTAAAACTCCACACATGTAGTGGGATCCAATTGGCACTGGTACGTCCCTAGATGGTAGGGGATGTTTGCTAGTTCAGCATCTACTTCTTCAAAGGTCCATAATGTTCATGAGGTGGGACGCGACTGGAGCTGGCCAAACCTCAGGATGATTTGGGATGGGAAGAGGAAGAGAAGCAGTGGAGAGAAATTAGCGTAGCTGCTGTTCATGATATTAACAGCACAAGTTGTGCATGTGTTTAGATGTATTGGAGCACAAGGTTATGATGTGAGACGTATGTTATATGTAGGCTTTGCTAAAAAGATACGTTTTTAATCTACACTTAAACTGGGAGAGTGTGTCTGAGCCTCGAACACTGTCAGGAAGACTGTTCCAAAGTTTAGGAGCTAAATGGACTTAACACTTAACACACACTCATCACTCATCTCAATCCATTCCACCATCATCTATTTATTATTATTTATATTTGACTACTACACTGTTTAACTGCTGTTTTTTTGCACCTTTCACTGTATTACTGTTTACATGCCGTCTTTTGCACCTTCGATTACTATATTGTTTACATGCTTTTTTGCACCTTCGACTTTGTTATATTATACTACACTGTTTACATGCTGTCTTCTGTACATCTTGACTGCTGCTGTATTTCTGCACTACACTGTGTTCTTATATTCACTCCCGGGTATAGTTTTTACAGCTCACAGTACTGTATAACCAAGTATACAGTAGGTTTACTGGTCGGCGCTATCTTGTGTCTTGTCTTGAGTTGTCTGTCTGTACTGTTTTTTGTCTGCATTGTTTGCACCAGGTTGCACTCGATGCACTTTATGTAGCTTGTGTTGTGTTATAGCTTTATGTTATTGTTTAGTGTAGCACCAGGGTTCCGGAGGAACGTTGTCTCGTTTTTACTGTGTACTGTGTACCACTGGGTATAGTAGAAATGACAATAAAAGCCTCTTGACTTGACTAAATGTGAGAATGATCTACCGCCTTTAGTGGACTTTGCTATTCTAGGAACTACTAGAAGTCCGTAGTAAGGACTGGTGGGAGCGGGTTGTATTGCTGGAATTTAGTGACCTGGAATGGAAATTAAACTTTCGCATGAGTCGCCGGTCATTTACACTTATGTGTGGACTGGTAGAGGGATTTAGTGCCCCAGCTGCAGAACACCGTCCAAAATCCAATTCCCCTAATTATGCGGGAAGCTGTGCGGTGTTCACAAGAGCACAGTAAAAAGGATCTTCAGCAAGTAATCGATTTAAAGTGTTTACATGGCAGAATTTTTATTTTGTTTGGTTTATAGAACAGTTTATCCCACCCCTCTTGAACCGATTACAATTTCATTCGATTTGGGCATTTTTATTCCGATTGAGATGTTTATATGAAACATTTTCATTCGGATATTGAAACCGATTACAGTGCTCCATGTAAACGCCCCTACAGTGACAAAAGCCAATCACCAATGTCAGCAAGCTGATGTATGCAGAACAGAGCAGACTTTGATAAAAAAAGAATGATTGTATAATGAAATGTTTTTTATTTCAATTGCAGAAAAAAAAAATGACAGCAACCGATCTTGCAACAAAAGAAACTATTTATTTGGAATATGCATTACCAGTACAAATTAAGAGACCAGAAAACCTACACCTTGTTAGTTTTTTTTTCCTTCACAAAAACAAGTTGGAATTGAAAAGACAATAATTTGCTGTTCCGTTTTTATTCCTTATTATACATATGCAGAGATCTTAAAAGTTAAAACTCGGCAAGAGAAAGTCTCCGCGCTTTATATAGATATATATTTATTTATTTATTAAAAAAAAAAAGAGAAAAAAACAGATAACAAAAAAAACATTCAAAAACACTGCAGGACTTTTTTTAAAGAACAAAAGACATGCAACAAAGTAAACATTTGATGTTTTACAAATTGCTTCATATGCAAAAAACTAAAAGCATCATTACATGAAGCTTTTAACAATATGCTAAAATTGGGCAGGTGACAACAGATATGTATGTGTATGTGTGTGTGTATGTGTGTGTGTGTCTGAGTGAGTATTTAGGGTTAATATGTCACTCTTCAACCCAGATTTGACCAACTGTGTTTGTGTGTGGCTGGATGGAGTTTAGCACTTTTTGATTTGCTCTAACACACACAGTGATGTAAAAGACGTGTTAAACTCCTATTTTATATAGATCGGCCTCTCCGGGTTACAACAAATCAGCATTGATGTTTATTATTGAATGTTATCTAGCTAAGTGTTAGATGGTGCATCTAACTGCATAGTCTACACTAACACGTGCTAGTCTTGAGGATCTACAGGTCACCTACACAGAAGGAGCTGTTTTGGCTAGTTACAGCTGCACTTCTGTAGCCGAACAGGAGTCCAGCATTGTTTGGTGATTTTCCAGTTTGAACGCACACTCATTCGGCTCATTATTTAAAGGAAGCATGGCCAAAAAAATGCCATTTTCCATCCTGGTGCTACTTTTCCTTTAAAACCCCATTTGCAGGTGTGTTTGAAATCAGGAAATCAGCAAACAGTGCTGGACTCTCGACACACGGAAATAAAGGGCCCTCTTTCTTAATGGATGCTCATTATAAAATGTCATGATATAGCTTAGTGATGGATGGTGGATCTAACTAAATAAATTACAGCACTTAATGTGACAAAAAGCTTGGTTGATTTGCTACAAGTAACACGATAATATAATCGATGTGCGTTGCACAACACACTTGATTTGTTTGGTGTGATAAGATTGTTGCCCAGTTATACACTTTATTCTAAACTGACCATCAGCGCTGGCCTTGTCACTTCCCTTCAGGGACTTTTATTTCTATTATGTTGATCAAATCATGAAAGATTTCGTGAAGACGTAGTCTGCCCATCAGAGACCCGATTCACATTTATACGTGTCTTATATTACGACACAAGATGTATCATTTTAAACTGTTTAAAAGAGCAAAATAAGAATTCAAAAAGGTGCACACTACGTACATAGCGCATCCTTGGGCTAATTCACATTAAGCTAAAGCAAGAAAAAAAAAAAGACAAAAAAAAAAAGTTAAATGTCTTGTAACAGACCTGAAGCCGAAAACAAAAGCGCATTAGGCTATTCACAACATGATGACGTAAAAATTATACGCAAATGTTTTCTGCATTTTGTGCCATGTTTTCTTTCGACAAACACTACTGAATTCTGACTGCATTTTTGGTTTTGAATACGAAGCACTGGGGCTTTCGCTAAGAAACAAGCCCAGGTACAGGAGATAATACATAATTTACAATGTGGATGCTGGTTAAAATGGCAATGATAAACAAAATGGGCATGTCTGCTGTTTTTGGTATCAAAGTAATGACGGATATGCGATATGTTGTCACCAAGAAAGACCATAAAACTAAAAGCAAGGCTCAATTGTTGTCATTTGGAGTGGTTCAGTTCTTGGATGAAAAACGTAGAGTAAAATGTACATTATAAAGTGACTTCACAACAGTCACACTTTAAAGTTATTAGAAAATCAGATTAATTATATGCAGCTATGAAGTCCTCTGCTTTTTTGGGGAAAAAATGAAAGATATTTCAGGAGCAAATCACAGACACACGTACTGTATTTTTCGGACTATAAGTCACTCTTGAGAATAAGATGCACCCTCATTATCATTTTATTTTATTTAAGTAGCGGCATTTCTATGTTCTTGTCCTGTTATAGTGATGCTATAGGTTCGACTGGTTTCTCTGCTACGATCTTAATTCTTCTTTCAGGACTGGAAAACATCTGCAATTCATCCTCAACGCTGCCACTACTGTCTGCTATAGCCCCATGAACAGTTTATGTTAGCACCAATCTTATGGTAGTGTACCATACAGTCATATAGAACAGATATCTGTATGAATCTCTATATTTATGTCACAGTTTAACAGTTAATCATAAAACTAACCAAGAATTCTAAGAAAAGACTCTTCTTTCCATCATAATGCTATTCTGCTGCAGTCAGTGCTGATGTTAATGGCTTAAATGTTACTCCATAACCAATATGAAGGCTCATGCAATAACAAAAATCAGAGCACCATCTAGAGGGTTAAAAAACATCTTATAGTCTGTAAAATACAGTAGCTTTATAAAGTTTGCATCATTTCAAATCTTGTCTCAACTTATTACAGAAGTGATTTTGGTTCACAGCAGCATTTGGCTCTTCATTTACTGATTAAATTGTGAATTGTTTTGTTTTTATTATAACATAACTTGGTGAAGCATATTAAATTATTTGCCATCGGGTGATTCACACAGATGTTACAAACTTCTTAATTTGCAAAGGCCTATACTGCATTGTCATTGATGGAGATTATACACGGAAAACAACAAAAAAGCTTTTTTTTTTTCTTTTTTTTTTTTAAAGAAAGGAGGTTTTCAGGACTCAAAGACAAGCGATGTTTGTATAGCCTACTTAAAAATCAATTTTAAGTTATATGATGGAGAAGAGACCGAGATACAAAATATGTCTTTATAATACAGTATGTTCGTATATTACAACATGAAGAATATGATCACGTCAAATGAACATGCAAATCATGAGTGTTAAAATGTAGAAAAATACTTTGGCACTATGGACACAGAAAATGTTCATGGTTTCTTACCATGGTAAAAATGTGAAAAAGATTCCGATATGGAAAAATGGGGCATCATATGCACCATCATTTCTGTTTTAGAAATCAGTTTGTTGTGTGTTTATTGTTTGTTGTTTATGCATTTTTTAAGAGGTAGTGTGATTGTATATATTAACCCCTTCAGATTCCATGTTCATTGTAATGGATATTTTGGAGGGATTTTTTTTTTTCATTCCATCCACTGGCTATAGGAGCTGCATTGGAATACTACTCTCATAAAAACCAAATGCTTGTTTAAACGATTTTGAAAAAAAAATTGAGGATAAAAAATAAATTTGATCTGAAGGGGTTAATACAAATCCAGGGCTTTATTAGAGAATAGTAAGCGCGTGCGTGAGTGTGTGTGTGTGTGTTTGGTGTAAAATCCTGATCAGTCTGAGCAGTAAAACAGACTGATTCACTCCAAAGCATGGCAGAGACCAAGGTTAGTGAGCTAGTGAGTGCATTACTTAAACATAGTGATGAATGACTGAGATTGATGGAAGAAAACGAGAGTCCATGGTTTGTGCAGTAGTGAGGGAACAAGAAGGAGTGAGGTGATGAGGGGATCAGTTGGAGGTGTCAGAGTGAACACTTCCAGGTCCTTCTGTGGGTGAGGTCACTGAGGAGGGGGTAGTAGCATCCTGCCATCCACCATTAGCCTGTGGAAGAAAAAGGACATATACATTAGAGAACCAAAGCTGGAAGCCTGTCTAGGCAAACCAGGCATGTGCTGAAATTTGCTATGCAATATATAGACAGCTAATCATGTTAACATAATGCATAGGTTCTTGCAGATAGAGGTCAATAGTGTCAGCAAATGCTCACATCAAACATTAAAATAAAATTTGATCTTTAACTGTGGCATGGATGGTGGTGCCAAATGGGCTGGTTATGAATATTTAAAAAAGATTATTTTGACCACTGATTTCCTGTAAGATTCTACAGAGATTAGATAGATGATAGATAGATAGATAGATAGATAGATAGATAGATAGATAGATAGATAGATAGATAGATAGATAGATAGATAGATAGATAGAAAATGCTGTGAATATAAAAATATTTTTGTGTTTCTGTGTTTTTACTGTGTTTGCTTTTCCCAGGAAGATGGGAAGCACTGCAGACATGTAATACGGGACAGAGTTAAATGCTTGTCACTTTCACTGACACACACCATAATACTGAGCTGGGATGAAGTGGCCCACCATATAACACTCCAAGAAGAAACAAAGAGGGAAGCGGTGGTGGAAAATTATGACATTTGGAGATTGAAATGAAAACACAATGCGAGGCGCAGAAGCCATTTCTCGTCTTGCAGACAGGCCTGCTAAAGAGCATTTGGGGATATTAATAGCAAAAAGGCTGGAAATGGCAGCCGGCAGCCACTCAGCTCCAAGCCTGTTATTTAGAGTCGAGGCAGTCTGTAATCAAACAAAATGGAGGAGAGCAGAAAAAGATCTTAAAACGTGTTCGGTTACGGTGCCACGTTCCTATTTTCTACTGAAGGCATAATTACTGCTATAAAACGCTACATGAGCCATTATCAACACAGCGAACAAAGAGGGAAATCACTTGTCTGAAAAAAATTCTTCATCTTTAGACTTTAAATCGGCTTTTAGCACAAAGTCACTGCTGTCTATGTGAATTATAGACTCTACTTCCACCTGCATATAAACAACCGTCTAAGAAATTAATGTTTAATAATATAAAACTTGCAAATATGCTTTAATGAATTAAGTAATAAAACATGTATTAACAAATACTTATGTGCACAGCACACAGCACTTCAGTAAAAGTCTAAAAAGTAAATTATTTTTTAATAAAAATTATTTTTATTACATGAGATGATGTTGAGGGCTGTCTGAGAGGCACACACTTAAAAGTATTAAAATGTCTGGTGTCAATCACTTGGTTTAAATTCTACATGTCGGTTAAATAAATGACATTCTGGAATTTCTAAATTAATTGTTGCTGATTAATTGTTATCTAACGTGAAAACATTACATTCCTCCTATTCATTCCTGGAATAAGCAAGGAGTGAAGGAAGTGGAGGGATTGGGATGAAATTTAAATGCATTCATGTTTATCTTCGTTCTCATTAGCATATAACAGAAAGCGGGCCAAGACATGGCAGCACAGCCGTTGACCTTACTCCTCCTCGCCCCCCAACACCCCCCACACACACACCCGCCATTCGCTCTCTTGCGCTGTCAGGGCCATTAGCTCGGCGCGAATGTGATCTGAGCAATGTGCTTGGATTGCTGTCCCAAGTCCGCACTCGGCTCCCCGTGTGTCTGTCTGATCGATTTTCCCCTTTACCACATGGCTTGTCGCTGTGAATTTTGCGACCGCACAGAAACCCCAGCAGCAGCCCCCCACCGAAAGGAAATAAATAATTAAATTATGGAGATGATGTGAGGGACAACAAAGGCAGCAAACACAGACAGCCATGAGCTTAGGTTTAAATTTAGCATTAAGATATAGTATTTTCCTTATTATCTTTATTTAGCCTTCAGGCAGCTATGAGGTCTAGGTGGGGAGAGGATGCTCAGTGCAGGCCACCTTACCTGTTCACAGCTTGCCACACGCGCTCGCGCACACACACACACACACACACACACACACACACACACACACACACACACACACACACACAAACTGCTCAGCATGGCACGCGTCAGTGCAGGTTTTTGGAACGATCTTACTGGACGTGACGGGTGTGTCCGAGCCCCATGGCATTAGCAACACACAGACGATCACACTGGGTGACTGTGGATTAGACATGTCCTACCGAGTACCATTTCGAGCCCTATGGCTTTAAAATAATTGGTAGAGGACACAAGGGAAAAAAAAGTTATTTTTCTGTTTCCTTACATTGATGCCCTGCGGACTGTACATCTGGTTGGCTGTGAGGCCATCACTGTATCCTCCTGTCTGACTGATAACATGGCGAAGGGTATCCACCTGAAAACGCACAATAAACAACATAACAAGGTCAGAGCAGACGCACACACACAAATAAACAAAGCAAGGTCGACGAGAAAGCACAAGCAGCAAAACAAAACTTAACAGAAAAAAAACACAAGGTCAAACAACACAGCAGCAATGAGCAGCACAAAGAAAACAACAGTTCAAAGTGAACACAATCACATAAACAATGTAAATACATTGAGGTATAGTGAAAATGGCAACAAAAGAAAAGAGTAAAACAGAACATCTGCATAATTCTTGTGGCAGTGAGTCAAGGTGACTGGACTTTTGCTAAAGTTAAGATGTTTCTTTGTCAGTGTTGCTCAAGGTTCAACATGTTTTTTTTGCTACATATATTGTTTGCATGTTTTGTTTTTCGACAGCTTTGTGGATCTTTAGCATCTGTAAATTGCTTATGACATTTCAAATTGACAGTTACTCGTTAGTATTATTGACTGCATCAATAATACTGCATTTAAAAAGTATATAATAAAAAGTTAATATTGATCAACTGTGTAGCAACTATTAGAATATTAACATATGTCTGCTAATGCGTATATGTATTTCTGAGAGAAATCATTCAGAGATTTACTACTAACCATTTTGATCCCATGTTTATCATTTTCAATGCAATACTAATCAGAGGTTTGAGCTTTCCTGAAAGAATGGCAGGTTTGTACGTGAGGATGTCCCGTTTTTATTAGCTGTTGAGCTTGATTTGTGTATCAGCTCAGTAACATGATACCAAACAACATTATAACAGTTTAAAATTCACTTGTCTACATAAATACATCTGCACCCTGAAGCCTGCTCTTGTCTTTATATACCACCATGTACAGTATCATTAAAAGTAGTCATTGTTTGAGCAAATGTCCAGCATATGAGGTGACCAGACTGATATGTACTGTACCTGCGACTGCACGTTAGCTCCCACTTGAGCCCCCTGGTATGAATCGCCATTCATAGACTGCACACTCATAAACAAATCACCAGAGTTGGACATGTTAAAAGAGCCAGCAGAACCTAAGAGCAGAGGAGGTAGAGAGAAGAGAGGGGGGAAAAAAGCAGCAGCACAAAGACCACAGAGAGAGAGAGAGAGAGAGAGAGAGAGAGAGAGAGAGAGAGAGAGAGAGAGAGAGAGAGAGAGAGAGAGAGAAAGTGTGAGCAGAGAGAGAGAGAGAGAGAGAGAGAGAGAGAGAGAGAGAGAGAGAAAGGTAGAGAGGTAGAGAGAGGAGAAGGAGAAAAAGCACATGCGGAAGTACAGTTAGACAAGCGTAACAGAGCAGAGAGAATGAGCAGCCCATAGAGAGCAGAGCATCAGCACTAAGGCTGAGCAAGAGATAACGCTGTAGGACAGGTTTAAAGCAAGAGCAGGCAAGTTGTAATGTTAGCTAGCTAATGGAGGAAAGTGCTTGTCCTACATATGCTGCTGTTTAAAAAAATTTAAGCAAGCCCAGAATGGATTTCAATGAAATTGAAATCCTTGTAAAACTGCATTACAAGGCATTTTACATTTTTATACAAACGTGATAACCTCAACTCGGCCAATAATGGCTCACACTCGTCTTCATGACTACTGCAGAAAGGTTTATGAAACGACTACCGTGCTCCTTGCAGCTCTGTCTGTGAACAAAATCCTATAAAGTGTAAACTGAGAAAGGAGGACTCAGGGTTTTTCATGGTTTTGGGACGAATGGCTGATTTGAACGGCTTAGTAATTGCAATAAAACTGAGTAATCCCAGTAGTACTGTTACATTTACACAATTCAGATGCTAAATATCTTTGAACATGTGCCTTTTTATGCATAATGGCACTTTGAATTGACCAGTAAAATTATTACCTGTATTCTCTTATTGACTGCACTTACACTTAGTCATTTTACTTTTTTCAGTGACTATCCATAGAGAAATAAAAGATTTACTCAAAGAATTGCTCAAACCACTTTTGAGACACAGTTTAGCCACGTTACACAAGTGTAAATGCATCTAACTCTTCAAGCCACATTTGACAACACACAAGTTCAGTAAATGCAGATGTTCATGTTTTTTGTAATGTAACAATTAAACACAGCACAAAATATCATGATGGCGGAAATTCAGAAAACGTCTAAAAACATAGAACAACACTGGAAGTTGGTGTTTGAATGTAATGAGTTAATTTGCATATGAACACACAGTATAACCACCAGATTTCAGTTTCTCTGACAAAGAACAAATTTGACTACGAGTGTAAATGTACGTGGTTGAATCTTATTAGGATACAATTGAGAAGCATGAAATGGACAGATGTAAATGTGGTCGTAAATTTAAATCGGAACCACATACTAGTTGACTGTTTAAGAGACTATATTGACTAAATACTGAAACAAAAGTGCTGTGAGCTAAACAAATGTAAATCCAACAGACATATTTATAAAACTATTTTGACTGTTTGAAAAAGTAATATGTAGAAAGTAAGAAGACGTAAGTCTCAGGTGTGTGTTAATTACATTTAACTTGCATTAGTTCAAAATCTGTCTATTAGACCACTGAGAGTCACTTCTGAAGCTGCAATAATGAAGTGTGTGGAATCATATAATAATGTGGGATGGTGTGTAATTA
This sequence comes from Silurus meridionalis, assembly GCF_014805685.1. Taxonomy (NCBI): domain Eukaryota; kingdom Metazoa; phylum Chordata; class Actinopteri; order Siluriformes; family Siluridae; genus Silurus; species Silurus meridionalis. The sequence goes on from NC_060884.1 coordinate 21,500,549, forward strand.
ACATGCGTCTGTAAAACGTGAGTGTATATTTTCCCACCTGCTGAGTTGGGAGTGGAGGGGGAGTTTGCCTGGCTGCCGTGAGCTGACACGTTGGTCGCATTCACTGCAGTTCTAGCTGCGTACATGTTGGCTTCCTCTTGAAACTTCCCAATGTTCTTCTTATACCGGATTCGTTTGTTTCCGAACCAGTTGGACACCTGGCCGAAAAAATTAATTAACACTTTAATTTCACAAATTTGCAAGAGCATTATGAATCCTTATTCTCTGTTTGGGTCAAAATTTATTATTTCAATCTTTACTGACAGTGAAACATTAACAGAAAAATAGCATAGAACTTCATGTGCTTGGCTTACTCTCGCTAGTAAACATAAACAAAAAGGTTTTTTTTCCAACACAGAGATGATGTTTGAGAGGTATTTGGACTAAAAAGTCGAACAAGGTGAAATTAAGGTGTTTAAAATGGCTATTAGTCACTGTTAAGCTAAGCCAAAAACTTGATGTTAGTGGTTGTCCCATTCCTTCCCCCTTCTCAAATTTACACTCTGTTAGATTTAGAGTTTCACTAAATCAGGATGTGAGGTAATTCCACAACTGCTGACTGCTACAATTCATCATTCGGGGGAAGAACACTTAATAGCAACCCAAATGAAACAAATCAACATATAGCAATGAATCAACTAGACTATATATTTCACACCTGCCCATAATGGCTTTGATCAGTACTGTAATGACGCATGCCAAGATGGGATGTTGCCACGCTGTGAAACTGATGTGCTGTTTGTTGATTTTTCATTTGGCCTACTGTATCTGCAGTAAAACTTTACATGATTGTGTTTACAGTAAAGTTCCAAAAGGAAATCTCTGCAGTGACCTGTGCATCAGAGTGATCCAATCATCATATACTAATCAACAAAATAACTGCATGGCTATATAATGACCTAGCCTATGACAAAACAAATACAATATTGTTAAGCTCCCCGACAGCGTTGAGGATTAATATAATATGATGAAGCCTCTCTGAGCATAGAAATACCAATCTGTCAATAGCACAGATGGTAGATCTCTCTCTCTCTCTCTCTCTCTCTCTCTATGTAACACAACAACGCTGTACATAACAAAGAGAACCACAGACAATACGGGACTCCTCCACGTTCAGAACCCTGCCTATGAAGGGGTGAAGAATGCAAACCCTACCAGAGCAAACTCACATTAGTGTCAGAATAAAAAAGATAGCCAATAACAATCTCATTAAGTCACTCCATCTGCAGCTAGCTATCATCAAGGACTATGACGGCACGGATCGGTCCTCACACGCACTAACACCCATTACTGCTAATACACTCCCAGATGAAGCTGTGCGGATAAAGGCTTGTGCTAATGATAAACAACATTAAAATGTAAACCAAATCAATCCTGTGGAAACACCCCCCCACACCCGCGTAGACAGCGGCTAAACGTGTTTCTTTATTACAAAATAGCACCAGACGTGCTCAACCAATCATTCTGAACAGAGTCTGTTCGAGAACGGCACCCAGATGCATCGTCAAATTATGTCACCCCGGATTCATTAAGTGTTTTTTTTTTCTTTTTTTTTTGAGCATCATCCATTTAACATAAGCAGGTGCAGAATATTCACATGCAGCAACACAGGTGTTTATAATCGAGGATCATTACATATGGACTAACACTCTAAGCAATTATAGGTGCTCTACAGAAAGTGAGCATCTTTCCATACGTCCATACACAGCAATGGTAGTTAAATTCATGTACAGTTTGTATGCATAACAGGTTTAAAATGTAATGGGTAACCGACAGATGAAAACGAAGTAAGACGTCTTTGATTTCTCAGAAGTGGAGAACACGGAGGGAATTATGCACAGAAATGAAATATAAAAATGGGTTTCAGACAAGAATTGCAGGATTACATTAAGTTTGGAAATTTGCGAGAAAATCTGAAAATCTGGGACAACTGTACGCAATTGAGCTTTATATTCCTATTTAGTCAATGCTATTCATCACAGAAAAGGTAAATGTCTCACTTGCACACAAGTCTCAAATCTCCATATGTTACCGCAACATTTAAATACAAGAGCGGGGAAAATTTTTTATTTACTTGTCTGAGCGGTAAGCAGAGAAAAAGTCACATTCAAACTATAGATAGTAAAAATAGCAAACTCGTCAGCATTTTATTTAGCTACAGTTCTAATTAACTACTATTTAATGGCTTTGTCTCAGAGGGTGTTATCTCATTTTGTTCGTGTCACTTTTAATTTGGCAATTTCTATGCCCTGTCACCTATGAATAATTATTTTTTTGCACAATTAAAATTCTACATTTAATTGTGTTAGCAAAGCACAAATATAAGCCTAACATAAACTATCATTTATAATTATGATTTATGATCATGGTTACATTCCAACACGGTATCAGACACATTGATTTAGAGTTTTACCAGATCTAAATTAGAAGTGTCTCAATATAGGCAGATAATGTACCCATGCCAGGTATTCCAGGTTATTCTATTAGAGCTGTTATGCTGATATACGCAGAGTATAAATAGTAATATACAAGTATAATTAAGAGCTTGATTCGTAAAGAAAGCAGAAACTACCTGGGAGACAGTGATAGAGCACTTCTTGGCCAGTTCCTCCTTGGCCTCCTCGCTGGGATACGGATTACTGAGGTGGGAGTAGAAGTACTCGTTCAGGATCTCGGTGGCCTGTTTGTTGAAGTTTCGTCTTTTCCTCCTGTGAAAAAAAGGAGCAGGGAGAGAGAGAGATGACATGCTTGGGGATTCAGTAGAAGTTTGACTAGTGCAACTGAATACTAATGTTACCTCATCTAATAACAGATCCTCTCCCTGTGCATTTTGTTCATGGCTTTATTGCATATGCAAGTTATGTTTGGCATATGTGTTGGGATATCGTTGGCAAAAACATGTGCCACTTCGCATTCGGAACATTTTATTATTCACGAAGAAGCGCAGTACAGGCTTCACACACGTGCTGAAGGAGGTTTAAAAGCTTTGGGGGAAAGCAAGGCAGTGGTGGGTGCCAGCTTTGCTCATCTCATGGGTTAAGAGTGTGTGAATGTGGCATGTCTCATGGGGGCTTTGCATATGCAGCGGTGAACCCTGCAAGCTTCTCCCCCGCAACACAGAGCAAGACGATTTCCTACCCACAAAGCCCCTCTTCACCATATGCAAATGAGCACAGCATGGTCTCAGCCTGCAAAAGAATTAAGCTGAAGAACTGAGCAGGCAGGAGTGGGGTGGTGGTGGTGGTGGAGGGGGGCTCGGGGGGGGGTGAGAGACTTTCCACCATCATTTGCAGTAGAATGGATAGTGCATGGTGAAAAGGGAGCGAGATGCTCATTTAAATGTTATGCCTCCAACTCAAGGCTTCCAGTGTGATTTATCCTCAAAGAAATATATGCAAATCCCAGGCATGCATCAAAGGGAACAAGTGATTACATTAAAGCAGGAAAGCACTGCACACTTTTTGCCATGTAGAAGCTCGTATATAGATCGGACCCCAGTAACGGTGCAATGTAAACCTGCACAATTAAACATGCACGACTGTTAGGTTTACATAGTCATGCCTGTCACAGGGAACAGGCTGTTATGAAGAGAGATGGAGAGGTGGCAGCAGACAAGCGCACGGATCTAAGCTTTTCTATACACTAATACACAAATGAAGCTAAACAGTCTTATCATTGTATGCAGACACCGATAGTTTGTACACACTCAGAAGTATAACTGACTGAAAGACACATGCACAGGGATCTTTATTTCACTCATTACGAAAAGCTTATTCAATTTGTTTGGGTTTTACTTAGTAAGACAAGAATGCATTATTTTAAAGAGTTCTTCGATGTTTTTCAAAGCTGTCCTTCTCTCTTAAATAACACTGATGTATTCCATTAGTGGTTGTGTGTAAACTGTTTTTAGCCAGCATAAATGTTCAATTTTAGACTTTATCAAAGAATGTATGAGAAATATAATTCGACACATCATAAATCATCAGAAATGACAGACCTGGCATCGAGAAAGCGGGAGCGGAGGATCATGACTGCCTCGCAGGTGCTCTGCTTGAGTTGCATCTGGATGGAGCTAAACTTGCGGTGGATGATGCTGACCATGCGCTCGATCTCTTTGGGTGAGATGGGCCGTGTGCGCGACTGTTCTCGCAACAGGTTCATCACGTGAGTGGTAAACTCGTTACATGCCTGCAAAGACACACCAAGATACATTCTGTCTATTGGAGAAGCTCAACTCAAGTCACTTTACAAATCAAACACACACTATTGAGCTACTTGTTGAAAATAAATTGAGCTTTGAAAGAAAATGCAGAAAATCTAGAAATGTTATGTAAAATACAATTTTAGTTTACCCTGGACAGAAAGCAACAATTACATTTATATAATGGCATTGTGTTTTAAAGCTTGACTGTTGCATCATTTGGACTTAACATGATCTTTAATATCCACTAAATTCTAGATAAACAGTGTAATATTTATATAACGATACATAAAAAAACAGCAGGAAAACAGAATATATGTCTCTTCTTGTGTGTATGGTGTGTGTGTTTGTATGCATGAGCATGCAAGTGTGTGTCATTTGCAAGGTAGCTGTTCTGTGATGGCACAGCTAGTGGGTGGGGATTGGCAATGGCTAAATTGAGTAAAAAAAACAAAACAAAGAAAAAAGCCTATCCATCTTGTTCACTCCCTGAATTGTCTCACTTATACAGTTTGCTCACCATAAAGCCATTTGGCAAAACTAAACAGAGTGACGGAAGTACTTAATCCACTTGCCATGTTGCAGGCTCAATTTCACAATTGCTTTACTGGCACAAGCGCACTGCAGGTTCATACAGTGAGCAGGAAGAAATACAAAGCAGTTACACTGTGAGAAGTCAAAAAGATCAAAAGACAAAAGGACAACACAGAACTCCTGAAGGAAATTTTGGGACAGAGGTTTGCATCGTCTGGTTGTGCATGTGTGTGTTTATGTGTATGTGTAAGAAGACTGTCTGCTGCCCCAGTGTGTGACAGGTTTGAACGGTCTTCTCAAAATGGACACCTGGTCTCTTCCCAGCATGCACTTTGGCAAGTCAGACCTTCCTTTGCTGTCCCGTCCATCACTGTTGAGTTCCTATGTTGCGAGTAAGACAGCTTTTTTTACTGTCTGAATAGTGTGAGGTGACTTTTCTACAGTAACACTGAGTGTGACATCTCTTCTACTGCACTCATGCAGAAAGACAGCTAATTTACAGTGATGATAGAGTGAGACAGCCTCTTTATGGATACTAAGAGCATGAACCAACTTTTTGTACTGTACTGATAGAGAGCGAGACCTCTATTGTACTCAAAATGAACCTGTTCCTTTTACCGTCCTGCACGAGTGAAACACTCATATGTGAAACTCCAGTATTGTTCTTTGGGAGAGGAAGACAGTTATGCAGCTCAGTAAGCACACTTTTAGAGAGAAAGACCGTTACGGAGCAAGTCTACTGCGGTGAAGATTGAGACAGAAGAATGCACTTTGCCTGATAAAAACTGACAATAGGCTTTTAAAATGTGTTTGTATATCTGTGTGCAAGAGAGAAACAATGTTATAGGCGTCCTGAATAATGGAAAGACCCATTTTTCAACACGATAATCTACACTGCTCAGCAACAAAACCCACGCCGGTAATTAGCAATCTGAGCAGAACTCGGCAGACTGCTACAAACATTCTGCTCCTTCATACACTAATGATGGGACAGTATTCCATATGCACTTCCAAACTGTTAGTGTCTGCACAGCGAGCGTTAGTTTTCTGTGCGTGATGAACTAGCAGGTCCGCTTTGTATTCGCACAATTACTGACTGTAGTCTGTAATCTGTAGCTATGTACAATGTATCAGTCCCCGATGTATCATTTGGGTGATTCTCACAGCATCAATGACACGTGTATGGTAGTGTATCAGGAGCAGATGCCTCAACAGCATCAAAAGTTTGAGAAACAAGCCAAAAATAAAAAAAAACACAGAACCTTATAAACTCATAGAAGGGTTATTTTGAGGATAATTGCCCCACATTGTGCATGAAAGAAAATATATAACACCTACCATTATGTATACACATTAACAATATGTCCGTTTTTTTAAGGTTGATGTGTAGGTGCAGTGTCAGTATACACAAAAAAACAGAAAGGTTTATAGTTTCGAATAACCCTCCTTCTGTCTGTTTGCACTGATATTTTATTGACCATTGCATCACGTTTATTTTATTGTTTATTATCCTGTTGAGTCATTGTGTTACTGTCATGTATCGCATTGTGTAATGATTCAATTAAAGCTATAAATTCAAACCACTTTCCTTAAAATTGTATCCATTGAATGATTACTGCGTGTTTGATGGCTTCTGTATTATTTGATTATTACTCATTTACATGATTCAAATTGTATTTTCCTTTTATATATGTAACTTTTTTAAATAAATGATCTTTTTATAAAATGGAATTGAATTGTTATGTTTTCCACCTACCTACCTATATGTATATATAAAAGGTGTAAAAGATTGCTATATAGATTACTAGTTATTACTATATTTATTACTAGTGCAAATTTTTGAGCAATACTATTTAGTTCAACAGTAGAACATTTCGAACATAGCCCATGATTGATGTGATGTGCCTTTTTAAAAAAAAATACATGAGTCAAGTCATTTACCTGTTCATATTTCTCCAGCTCGGTGTGGTAAATCTGGCGGATCTGGGAGAGCTTGGCTCTATAGTCAGAGTGTTCAGCTGAGTTATCGGCTCCGGCTCCTCCCGAAGCTGCCGCAGCGGCTGCAGCCGCAGCTGACCCGCCCCCTTTCTCTGGCCCTGACACGCCTTCAGCCAAAAGCATGTTGTCCAGTCTCATAAGCTGGGCATCAGGAGGCTCCTCTTCCTGAGCGCCACGGATACTCAGCACTGTAAAGGAGTAAGCAGTGGAAGATGGTAAAAAGCTGAACACTGAAAGCAGTAGATGTCCAATTCACTGGATTAAAGCTGGCAATGCAGCTCAAGCCTCATCGATTCACAATTAATTTCCATGTATGAAAGGAGACTTTCACAAAAAAGAAAAATGTCAGCTTAGCAGTGTTTCTGAATGATGAAATCAAAGTGCACTTCATTTCATTCATAAAGTCACAAAATAATGAAGCACAATTAATGAAAATCTAATGCTTTAAACATGCCTTCATAGACTTTCTTCTCATCCAGTCCCTGCCCATAAATCTCCTTTAGTTCATTGTTGCTGCTATGGTCAAGTATGCTCCGATTAAAATGCTACTACACAATCCCCTCCTGCTTAAAAGGGGGAATTTGTGTTATGTTGTTGATATGCACATGTTATGATGGGAAATTGCCAAGGGTGTATTAAGAACATTATGGGAATGCGGTGCTGAAACGGGGAACCTCCCTGTAGTTTTACTCGAATCCACTAGAGGGCTCTCATTACTCTCTCTTTTTATCCCGTTTTCCTTAATACGAAAAACACACATAAGAGGCTGTGGTAGCTGTCATCTCCAACACATATGTACATATCAGAATAATTACCAGACATTTTTTTTTTACCTAATCTAGAAACACTTTCTCCATCCCTTCTAATGAGTGAATGGGGAAAGTGTACCCTTTCTGAATTAGTCGAAGGCGAGTCAAAGGTTGACGATCATTTCCTTGTGAGGTTTGATGCCTCACCAAAACATGGATTTGAGCCTACAGAGTCAAGTGCAGCACTTGAGCGTTAATGCTGATTATGCATGCCATTGTGCAGGAGTGAAAGAGGTAGAGTGAGAGAAGGGCACTTCATTAACACAGAGACAAAGCAAGCACTCGGTGCATTAACTCCAGACTGCGGTGCGGGGATCGGACGGCGTCGCGTGGGGTCAAGCTCACTGAGAAAGAGTCCTGCTGTACTCGAGGAGGGGGTAGCAGGGAATGATATTCCCACCCCTTGCTTTTAAGTGTACTCATGCAAATTTAGAGACTGCTGGCGAGTGGGACAGGTCAGGAGGTCATGCCTTGCACCCAGCATGAGGTCGATTGAACCGCGCCATGTTGCTGAGCCGAATGGGAGAGAGAAGCTGTATGGCTATCCTGTTTTATTGGAGCCTGAAACTGAATTTGACCTGATAAGGTAATTGGGACAAAGCCATGTTTTCGGGGAAAGGAAGCAGGGCTCATGGCACGGAGTGTAACACAAAACCATAAACCGTGGTTTGGCAGAGCCTCTGACCAATAAAGAAAGGAAAAAGCCTAAAGTTAATGTCGCAACTATTAAAAATACCCCATAATGTTTTAGAGATCCAGGCTAGAGCAGACGGTTCCTCATCAGCTACAGTTTATACGCAGAGCATGAAACAGCGCGTGGTTAAATACCAATAGAGGAACAATTAAAAAAATGACTCTGGACTTTAAATATAACATGCACTTGTCAAAGGTTTGTTATCAATATATACTTTGATAAAATCACTATATACATTCCTTATTATTAAAAAAATAATAATAATTTAGTGTTAGTCAACAAAATAGCCTACAAAATGGCTCACTGATAAACTCTTTTTAGGATTAGATAATTAACAAGACAAGTCACTCATCATACTGTCCAGATTGCTCGAAATAATAATAATACAAATAATGGTACAAGCATTCCTTCAAATGGTTTACACACAACACAATTGTGTATCGCACAAACCAGTAGTGCGTTGCTTCAGATATACAGTAATTTTAAATGAATGCACTAGTGCTTGTGCTGTCAATTAAACAGACCTGTGCTTTATAAACTCTGCACTCTTCGCCCTTTAAGTGTGATGCAAGTCTGATGCAAGCTGAATTACAGAGCAAACATCTCACGCTTTACATCACATCAGCCGGAGCAGTGCAGGGCAACGTTTAACTGAAATCCAAAGCCGAGAGAATTCTTCCCAAACGGTATGAAGCGTCTAGACTGTCGAGTGAAAATGGAACATAAAAATTCCCCTCATTCATACACCGTTCAGCTCGCATCTGCCAAGTCTCCCGTGTTTATTTTACTTGGCTGGAGGCCCGTCCACCATCGGCCTCTTAAAGAGCAAAGCTGTTTGGGTCAGTGCAGGCCAGAAAATGCACAGTGCAACCCAATACACTCATTAGGGAAAAAACATATAGTACAGGATCAAAAAAAAAAAAATCAAAGAAGCAGTAATGTCTGTTGACATGAATCCTCTTTGAAGAATATAGAATTTATGAGGTCATATAAAACCATGTTTTCTGAAAAAATATAAAAATAAAAAATAAAAACACCAATAGATGCACAAGTCTGCAGAGTCTGAAAAGTAAATCCAGCCGGGCAAAGAATCAGAGCTGAGTTGGGTTTAATAGCGCTCCACATTGCTGTATCTGCCTCTGCCAGTGAGAGAGCGTCTCTAAGCAGCTCTGCTGTTTGTACGTGATTCCAAAGCAACAGCACGGCCAAGAAAAACCAGAGTGCAGCTGGAGAGCATCTGTGAGCCACGACCACCATTCATCCACTAGCTTTTAAGCCATGTTCAACTGACCACGCTCATTCAGGCTATAGTGGGAATGCTATACGTGTAGGCCTAGTACTGCTCTTGTCTACGTTGTAGTGCAATCACAAGTTGCATTGAAAAAGTGTCTGAATACTAGAGTTACTAAAACACATTACTGATACTTCGAAGTTTAATACATTATTGTGGATACCATACATACTAAACAGATTTGTAAGTAAAAACTCTGCACTCAATAATACTATGGAGTGATGTTAAATTACAGATATTATCTCATTTCTAATTCCAGTGCATAGATAATATCTGGCACTTGAGGTGCTCTCTCTAAAAGTGATATAATTACAATTACAAAGATACATAAAAACATATTTAGTGCATTCTCTATTGCATTCGCCATATGCTTTACAACTGTCTATACTTGTAATCTCCCAACCATGTCTAAGCAAGACAAATGATGATTTATCTCTTGCTTAACCTAAAGCATGTCATTAAAAGCTAACAATATATTATCCTAAATAAATACAATTAAGGCTAAATGAGACCGAGAGAGTGCACAAGAGAGATGGAGGGTATTGTGCTTCCATAACTGTGGCTTTGCTGAAGGTCATAATTACACGATTCAGTGAGGGCCACTTTACTTCTTAATGGCAGCCTAATTGATTCCTCCTAATGTTTTCCAGCCTTGGCTCCATACTTTCTCTCTACCAGAACAACAAAGCAGTCTGAAACAAGCTGATATGTGAGCTTGCTGTCTCTCTCTCTTTCTATTCCCCTCTCTCTCTCGCTTTCAATCCTGATCTCTTTTGACCTCATCTCTAACAAATTTTTCATTTTTATTCAATCTTGAGGAACACGCTGAGGGGGAGTCCTTATCAAAACAGAGTTGAATAAGCGCATGTTTTATCAGATATTTTAGTAAAATGCTTCATATGATGATGTATCTGTCCTTAGTGTTCAGTGTTTTGACCGCAAATCAGCCCGAGCAGCTATTTGTTTACTCACAACCTCTGACCAGTTTATTGGATTGGATATAAAGCATTTTTAACCCCTTCAGCCCCTTGAACTTGCAAGTACACTTCATTATCCTGACAGCTGGAAAACATTTTGATTTATTTCCTCCTCCACTGGGCACCAAAAATTCTGCTTTTCACATTTCTGAAAAACGACCCATTAATTGGCTGTTGTGCAACCTACAAGCACCGAAAGAAAGAAATGCAATATTGTCATTGTAGACATTTTAAAATACCATTATCATCTCTACAAGAGGCAAGCAAAGTTTTGCCCAAAAATAAAAAAGCAAAGATTAGGACAGTTATTTTCTAACATTCCTCAATTTAGACAAATGAACATTTCCGGAAAAGGTGTTTTGAATGACAAAAACAGATTCAAAATACTAGGTATTAAAAATACTGCCCAATGAGAACATGTCGAACACAAACCTACAATGATAAACTAATGATTGTGATAAAAAAGAAAAAGTAATATCGCGCATGTCTATTCAAAGTACAGTAGACTAGCAGCACTGTGCTGAGCATTTCTCAAATGTATATTACTGGATTTGGGTTTACTAAGCCAGACATGGCTGTACAAAAGGCCAAAACTATTGTTGGTTTTTACTTTGTAAAGCTTATAATCCAGAAAAAAAGATTAAATAAAATTGGAGTCTGTGACATTTGTTCAACCTCTGCACATCTGGCCTTTTACAAATCAAATCAATATTTAATAAAAACTCGAGCCACAGGCTTAGAGCACGATGGATTTCTCTTTGCCGTCTGCTCATTTATCGGAGGCGATTCATTTCATTTCTTCAGAAAGCCTAGGGTTTTCTGAGGAACCCGTGAGGAATGGAAGGCCGGAGCAGAATTTATGCACCTTTTCCTGAGATGACTGCTTTTTAAAACCCTGCCTACTTTTTTGCCTCCCTGCTGCGTTACTGTGCACTGCTGAATGTGCAGTGCTCCCAGTCGTCTGTGTTTTCCATTAACTAAACATTCAACATGGCTGCCTGCCTTGTGCAGGGGCTCCGTGGGATACTGAAATATTAACTGAAGTGCTATAAATGGTGCTGGCCATCGCTGTGGCTTAACGTTCCTTTTGTGGCGAGGCTTAATTGAACAAGCACAAGCAGCAAAAGGCCGCTAATGTCACTTATATGATTGAAACATATCCAAGCGGCGAAGAGGGAGGGCAAAATGCAAACACGCGGCCTCCGCTTCAAACTGAATTTCCTCCAGCCTCATAACACTGACAGCACATCATCTCTCAAAGCTTAATTAGTAGTACCTGTAGAAGATATTAGCCTATAAAGTAAAGAAGCTGGTCTGATGAGAATAAAGGACACTGTTTGTCCACATTGTGGTGCATTACTTATTTAATAAAAAGGTATGTTTTTTAGAGTATAGAATAATATCTAGAGTTTTAGAATATAGGTTGTGGCACAATACATAAAATTCACTTCAATCATCCATTTACAATAGAAATCAGTGAGTTCTGCTCTTTAATTCCCAAATTTCACAATTATAGATGAAAAAAATTTTTTGTATAGAATTAAAAAAAACTTATTATAGGCTTATTCAAGTTACAGTAACACAATGCTGCCATGGGCCATAAGCTATTCAGAGTTGTGCCCTTTACTTTGTAAAGTTGTATTGTTACTTTTTTATTTTTATTTTTGCACAGAATAATTGTCAAACATGTTTATTCACTCATCGTGTCATGAATTTAACATATTAAACCATAAGCCATAAACAGGAAAGAAAGTTGTATCAGTGATAAAAGAACTCAATCGATAAGCAAAGAGACAGTTTGCTCGGCTTCGTCTCCAGCCCGTGGTGCCTAAATCTCGTCCTGAGCTCTGAATGACGCTATAATAACAGCAAGAGACAGTCACAACACAACGTATTCACCTCCCCATACATCTCTTCCCATCAGATTAGCACTGGGTAACACCAGTCTGTCAAAAGCCGCAACAGAGCGTAATCCTCTCCGAAGCTCGCAGCTCATGTTGACATAGCAATGCGGTGATGGGAGATGCTGATGTTTAATGAATGAATGTTGGGCTGCGCTGTCACTTTTAGGCAGATGTGACGGATGTGGACACGCAAACACACATGCACACACATACACAGGCGCGCACGCGTCTACGCGCACGCACACAGGATTTTGCATTTTAGGAGTAGAGTGGATTGTGAGTGACACACACCAGCAAGTCAGCAATTACACATACTACAATGGCTCGAAATGCAAATATGCAACCTGCCTATACAAATTTTGTACTGGAATTTGTTTCAGGACACGGTGTTGACGTCACCTGGAACATTTTCCAAACAACTCTATAAATCTTTTGTACATATTTGGTGTGGTCAAAACCGCAAAATGGTATCGTTATCAAGATGAGTCAGAGAGCTTCTCTAAATCGAAATAAATAAATATATAAATAAATCCACGCATTTATTGTGTTACTTCTGAACAATCATTATGAATCATTTTATCTTTCGTTTTTTAATTACCTCAAATAATTTTTTGGATCTTTTCATGAATAAAGAGGTCTAGGGCTTTTTAAATGCTAGTTCGTTTTCTTGGTTCAAACGTGTCCTATGGTCACCACTAGATATAAAACCACATTTAATTCAGTTATTCTGATTTTTTCACTGGTGTGTGTTGTATATGTGCAACTTGTATGTAAAATAGCTTCATTATATAATATTTTTGCCACATTGCCTACACCAGGGCATATATTTATATTCAACAGAGCTAATGTGTAAATTCTCTTATTCTCAAGTGGGAGAAAAACTAGCCTGACTCCATTATGTTCCACCTGAAGCGCCAACCACTGAGAACAGGAAACAAAATGTAATTTTTTTTCTCCTTCCAATAATAAATCATTAGAATGGAACATCTTTTCATAGCCTGAATCAAAAACAACAGAGACGCGGGGAGCGCTGGATTGGAGTCGCGTCCCATTTGCATAATTAACCCTTTCTGGTGGGCTCTGATTTATGCCGACAGCTCGGCTCGCGTGTTTTTTATATTGCACGGTGCTGATTCAGTAGGCTGTGGCGCTCGGCTGCGGCGCCCGGCGGTTGATAAATCAGGGAGGGTCGACTGTGAGCGAGAGTGGTGGTGGTGGTCCTGTCACGACTCGAGCAGCAGAGTCGAAGCGACAGCTACATGCTAATTCAACAGCAGCAGAATTCATTATACAGGCGCGGGGGTAGCGGGACGGAAAAGGAACCAAGGCACTCGCACGCACACACACACACACACCGGGAGGAGGACGTCAGGCTCTGCACTGTTAAATCCAGGCCACCTCGTGCCACTAAGTTGCTAATACAACCATGCTGTGATGCCTGCTTAGGGCAGATCAGAACAGCAAAATAAATAAATAAATAAATAAATTAATGAAAGTTATGCATTAATTATTAGCATGAAAAAGCAATGGCAATAGAAATGAGAGTCAATTATAAAAAAACAAAAAAAACTAAATAAAGAATCTTTAATGGATGGCTGATTATTTTTCTATCATGGAGGGTAATTAATCAACTAAATCAGAACGAAATTGCAAATTAAATAATCAATTAAAGAATAAGCCCCTGCGTGCGTGGACGTGTGACGAGCGGCTGAAGCAGAGATGACAGGTGCTGGATTGAATCTCTCTCTCTCTCTCTCTCTCTCTCTCTCTCTCTCTCTGTGTGTGTGTGTGTGTGTGTATTATTCCTTATCTCAAAATTGTTTGTCCCTGGAGTGTGTAGGACCGTGAGCTTACAGCTCGTTGGACCGGTGCAAGGAGGCATCCCTTTGTTAGGGTGCTCGATCCGGCTTTAATAATGCTAATTACGATCATTAGAGGGCAGCCGGGCCCGAGGGTGGCTGGTAATGACACGGCCCCGGCTGTAGGATGGAGAGAGAGAGAGAGAGAGAGAGAGAGAGAGAGAGAGAGAGAGAGAGAGAGGCGGAAGCAGGCGAGCGAGAGAAAATCTCCGAGTAAAAGCCATTCATTAAGAAAATGGTGCTCCTCATTTCAAAAAGGACAATATAATGCAGCCGCGGGCTAGGACTCTTCCTCCTCGCTCTTTGATATTACGTGATCTTGCCTACGTGCTCCTGCTAATCAGGGCTGTGTTCCAAATTGCAAGCCTGGAGGCTTCGTACGCACTCGAACATGCCAAGGGTTTGAAAAGCTAGGCTGAACGAAAGCATATAGCTCAAAATGACTATTTGTGTATTTATATGTAATTAGATGCTTGACAGGCATAATTATCTTAGCTTAAAGCTAAATGTCTTCAGCTGTGTAACCAAAAGTGAACAAAAATGAGCTTTACCCACACTAACAGGCATTCAAGCTCAAGTGACAGATCCTCAGCTAGGATCGAACGCTTTTCACTCAAACAAAGGACTATTTATGTATTTATGTTTAAGTGGAGGCTTGACAGGAGTAATTATTTTAGTATGAAGCTACACTTCAGCTGTGTATCCCAAATTATATCGAAACGCTTCACACTCCAGCTGACTTGCTTTTAAAGACCAGTCAGAGCATGAGCAGGTCTAATATGACATGCGTGTGGACAGTGTGTGTTTATATTTATATATCTGCACAGCGAATAAACAGCCACTTCGTCCCCGAGGGCAAGGCTGGCTGTGTCATTAAAAGCTCCCCTCTAGCTCTTTTTCCCTTCGGGATGAGGTAGCAAGCATGTCAGTCTCCTAAAGCGGGACACGCAGCGGGGGAGAAGGGGAGGTGGCGACACCATCACCCACACGAGACAAGACAGGGGTGGACGGTCACTTCACACACAACTTCACACACGGCCCTGCTGACACTGCAGTCGTCCTCCACGTCACTGTGCGTTAGGGGAAAGCCAAAACAGGCCGGCTGCAGCCAAACCTGACTATCTCTCACTCACCCTACACCTTCCAGACACTTTTCATACCGGTACGGGAGGCTCTGAATTATACATCAAATTATATTCTATAGATATAATATCATCATTCATAGTAATTATATATTTATATATGTATTATATGTTTTTAAGATTTGTCATAAGATCAAATTGATTACAAAAAAAAAAACATTATAAAAATAAAAAATAAAAGATTCTCCAGTCAAAGCAACAGTCTGCTTGTCTGTTATTCCTCTGAGGTCCTTTTCCAAAATGAACCATTCTGACACAACCCCAATTACAATATTATGCATGGTGAAAATATATAATAATGGTATATGAAATAATATTAAGCAGAGTGTGTAGATATGAGGAGAACTGGGTGTGATTAACACAAGTCCCTGCCACTGTAATGATATTTTGTGCCGCATAACTCCGGCTTATTTAATGTTATTTTATATAAAATCCTTTTTTTTCTATTGTGCTGCAAAATTTCGCTTTCCTGCTCTTGCATATGTAATAAATATCCAGGAGTCTTCACTCCTTGTTCTGCTAAATAAATGATGATATTTGAGATTCATAATAGTATTTTTCCTTTTACGACGTAATTAGAACAAGTCTTTGATGTTCTGAACACTGACCCTGTCTGTGGAGTTTTCCTCCGTGCTGAGCTGACAATGTGCACTAACAGAGGAGGTCAGTACCTACGTCATTAAACTGTCCAACTCGAATGGTTCAGCACTCGGCGTGGCTTTCTGAGTGCACTGAAGAAACGTGTATGTAAGCCGCGTAGAAATGCTACAGTCATGGTTAGTCCCCGTGCACATATACGTTCGGCCCTGCAGTGGAAAAGAGGCTATGGTGTTTCGGAAACAGAATCGACTGAGCACGAAGCTCCTGGGAAATTTAGCAAAGGGAGAAATGCCAGGCTTCCAACTACCCCCCACCCTTCTCTCTCTCTCCCTCTAATCCTTCTCTCCCAGCCCTCATTCCATCTGTGTGCGCTTGTGTGGCATATTTCATAGAGCGTCGCTCTCTCTCACCGCCAACAAGTTTATGTAAAAGTGATTAACAGTAATTAATCCTTAATTACTCTGATTAGCCAAGTCGCAGTAAATTACAGCACATCTGGAGCAGCAGAGGAGCGGCGAGTGGCAGCGGCAGAGCGGGGTGGGGCGACATATACTCCAGACGATCTGCTGCGTTTTGTGTTATCTGCAGCAAAGCCTGCGGTACACATCAATGATGAGGCTAAGCTGCAAATAATGCTGTTTTACAAAATAGAAACACATTAATGTGCAATATAATTTTACACCAGTAAAACATGAATAAACTTTTTCGTAATTGTGAGCATAAGTATATTTCAGTTCTTTTGAGATTTCACAAGTGTATATGTGCAGTTATTAATGTACCTTGAAAAATATTGTTTCCAAAATAATTTACAGAGAAAACCAATTGTGGGCTCCATTTTAAAAGTAACAAAAAAAAGTTGTAGCTGATCGGAACCTGCACACAGTGCTAGCAACTTGTTTCAGTGTTGCCAGATAAAGCTGAATCCTTTCAAACTGAGCAAAAAAGTTTAAACTACAACTTGGACTTTGCACTTTGAACATTGGATCCAATCCAATGACTCTTATCCTTGTCATTACCCAATTTGAATCGACTGTGATATTAGCTGATCTGCCCCTATTTGCATTCAGACAATTTTCAATAAAAAACGTCATCCCTGTCAACCACAGGGCAAATCCCAAGTGTTGAATTATCACCTAGAGTGCTAAATTAACTCTTTTCAGAATTAATTTGTGTCCAATTTAACATACATAAACACTGTGGGTGTTAATTTGACATAAACACCTACAGTTGATTTTGTTATACTGTAGCTGATGACCAAATATCCGAATGTACTATGAGTTTATGCAGTGTTGTATCAGCAATTAATGCCACTTGCTATAACAATGATTATTTATTAGTGATGTTTTTTACTACTAGATGTCCAATAAACCATAAATCCTAAATTATATAGCGGAGTACGAACTAATCTATATGTTTTATAGAACAATGTTAAATATTTTTGACTTTTTTTTATCTGTTTGTGCAATGACTTGGTCAAAAACACTTTGTCTTTGTTTGCTACGGTGCTGGCATCAGTGTGAACAGCCATTAAGAAGGCAAAGGAATATACAGTTTGTACATGGTAAATACCTAAGCTTTAATATCTCTGTAATTTACGGTGTTGCCTAAAAAAAGAAGTTATACACATGACATTTGTTCTTTCATTAGCTTTTCAGCATAACAATGCTTTTAAAATAGATTTAGCTTTTTTAGTGAACAGAAAGTGAGCGAGGCTTGTCCTCTAGGTACTCTGTGTGCTTTCTTGACAGGAATACATTAGTTAGCTACATTTAACCATGAAAATGATGGAAATGGTGACGATAATTCAAAGTGCCTTTGATAACAATATTGAGCAATATGGTTTGACCGATCGACGGCGCATGCCGACTGGCAAAGCCGATTTTTCCTCAGTAAATCTTACTGATGCTGATGCATCTGACATCACTCCAAAAGGTTCAGCTCAATAAAAGCAAGAGAAATGTCAGCTTGAGGAATTTAGCACATGCTCTAAACAAGAGTCTGAGCCAGAAGTGTGTGAGTGTGTGTCAGCCTTTTTCACCAGTCAGGTTTTGTCAACCAAAAGAACAAGGGCCTGAATATGCCATCCAAGACACTGACCTTTGCAAAGCAACAGTAAGAAGGCACAATAAAACACAGTCTCCGACACTCATTATTGCACACACTTACACACTCACATTTACACACAGACACACATACATACATACATACACACACTTCACCTACTGTGCCTCTGCTGCATTCCTGATTGGCTGCGTTGCCTACAAATACCTCAGTGCATGCCAGCAGTGACTTGGCCCATGCAAGAGTCTCTCTCTTGCTTGCTTTTGGTCTCTCTTTTCATTTTTGCTGCTTTCTCTCTCTCTTGCGGATAGATAAATAATGCATTAGTCGGCGGCGTGTGGTGCGCTGCAGCCTCTCTCTCTCTCCCTCATTCTCAGCGGGGTTCAGCCCGGCTCCCTGAGCGCCCTCCCCTTCCAGCTTTTCCCGTTACACCACTCCCGATTAATTACACACATTAATGAGCTGCATTATTAATGGGCCTCTTACTTGGCAGTTTAAGGAAATGCAGCAGAGCGCTCGGCATAGCGCCTTGCGAGCTTCCAGCTCTCATTAAAACATCATGCAAAAGCCCGGGGGACCACTCGCTGCTAAGACACCCCAATCATGTGACTTATGGTCCCGACATAAAGCTAGAAAATGCTCACCAACAAAACAAGTGATATTTTTTCTGAATAGCAAAACAATGGCCTGAAATACAATGCCAGAAATGTAGCAATTAAAGCAACTATATTTTTTATGCCTAATATATCTTTAAAATATTATTCTTATACTGTAAAGAACTGATTCTTAGAAGAATGTTATCATCTAAATAATGCAGCCTTTATCTCACAAATGTAAACACTATACAGGTAATGATGATACTTCAAAGTTTACTACATTGTGCTGAATACTGCGATACACTGTAAGAGAAACACTGTATACCTGTTTATTAGTACGTCTCGCGCTGCTGTAGGGAAATTTGATTTGAAGATGATATAAGTAAATATATATAAGTGATGTCAATTAGTGGCACTGTGCAATCTCATGTGGCACTGATAGAATTTCAAAGTGTATATACCTGCAAGAAAATTTAAAATAAAGTAATTTAGAAGAAACTCAGCAAACTCTTAAGTGCAGTAGCTCTGTATATGAAATGTTGAGCTATATTATTCTCTTCTCCCAGACGCACTGTTTTTCTGTGATATTGACTCAGAGACTGTTTCACATCTTACGAGAGAAAGCAAGTGAGAGAGAGAGAGATAGAGAGAGAGAGTGAGAGTAAGAGAGAGAGAGGTGAAAATCCCAAGGGCCTCCATCATTTGGGAAACGCTGTGTATGTGATGCTGAGTGTCTACCTGCTATTTTGTGGAATAAACAAAACGCAGCAAAACATGTCAAATGACATTACCGCACAAGCAGATGAGAAAAGAAAAAAAAATTCTATATTGTCACACTGACATCAGGCAAACAAACTGTACAAAGAAAGAGGGTGCAAATGACGCAGTCTTACAAAAATAACGGATATTTAGCCATAGTTCAATGACAAAATGATACCACGATTACAGACAATAGCTGCTGGGCTGGTGAGGGTCCCATTTTACGCATTATCATATCAAATAAAACTGCTAACATTTTAATTAAACTAACAATTTTCATTATGTATAAAAGAGTTTTTTTATATCCAGTGTTTGCATGGACATAGTGTTGTAATGAACAGAGAGAGAGAGATAACACCCTCAGAGATGTAACCATAGAAACAATCGGATAATGGTAGTCTACAGATATGAGGAAGATGGAGAAGAGAAAGTTGGGCTAAAAATGGACACTAAATATGTTACTTTCTTATTATTCAGTTGAGGGGAAACTAAACATTGCTTTGTTGTGTTTAGTTTATATGAATGATGATTGAGATAAAGCTAAATGCAGATGAGATTTTAAACAGGCACACACCCAGTTTCATTCCCTCCTCAAAATTGCTTTGCCACCATTAGCTTGCTATCGAGCGTCCATCTTGCAAACATTAGCAGGTGAAAATACAGGATGATGAATGGAGGAGGATTTGCTCCATCACATCCATCAGAGGCCTCTTCCTCAACCTGTCATCTCATTCCCATGAATAGTAATGCAGCACATGCACCACACATATACACACACACACACACACACACACACACACACACACACACACACACACAGAAAAGAAATGTCCGACTGGAAATGCTCATCCATGGAGCCCCAGATAGGCCAGGCCCTCGGGACACAAACTCTTATCAGTGGCTCTTGACGGCCCCCTTTATCTCTCCATCCCTCCATCCCCTCCATCCATCCGTCCCTTCATGGTGATGAAAGGAAGAAGAGTGGGAATGTGGTGAGAGTGGCCAAGCCATTTGTTACACATACCCAATCTGGGTCATGGAGCAGATGCTAATATGGGTCAGGAGGAACCTCTGCTGTCAATCAAAAGACAAAACAAGTGAAAGAATAAAGGGATTGTGGAGAGATGATGAAGAGAGGAGAACGAGAGAGACAGAGGGAGATCATGGCCGGTGAAGTATATCATAGACCATCAGTATGGGAATGATGAAAGGAATATTAACACCATATGTGGATGAAGACAGAGTCAGAGGTGGAGAGGGCAAGAGAGAGAGAGAGAGTATGAGACGGAGATGGAGGACAATATCGCAGTAAATTAAACCGTCTGAAGGTCATTATTGACTTTAATTTGGAGCATCTCAAGCACAGGTTAATATACCTGATTCTGTCAAGGTTAGATTTAATGAAAGTGCATTTCAAAAAGTCAAGTGAAAATGGCTAACCTTTCATCTCTTCTTCAAACAGCAAGCAAGAGAGACACAGAGTGGCAGTGGAAAGAGTCAGGGAGACATATTGAGAAGAAAGAGAGGGATAGAAAAGAGATAGACATGATAGGGGCAGAAATGGAAACGCAAAGGGAGAGAAAGGGCAGAAAGTGGAAAAAAGAAAAAGGGTGGTAGCAGAGAGAAAACAGGACACAGAGCAATGTTTGGGTAATGTTGAGTGGGCAGTACAGTGGACTCAGAAAATGAATATGCAGTTATTAAAGAGAAGTGTGAGTGTCAGTTACCTTTATAACATATATACATTGTCTGAAGAAAAGTGACAGAAATTCCACAAAATTGCAAACTGTGCTTTCTCAGGAGATTCCCTCACAGACAGGATGTGAGAATGTGTGTATGTGTGTGTGTGTGTGTGTGTGTGTGTGTGTGTGTGTGTGTGTCAGACTGCAGGCAGAAGTCCCTGATGCTGAAGGGAATGGTGTGTGTATATATATATGTGTGTGTGTATGTGTGTGTGTGTGTGTGTGTGTATGTGTGTGATGTGTGTCTCTGTGGCTTCATTGCAGTCAGAGGCTGAATGAGAAAGCCTCTCTGACTCTGACCTACATGCTGCACAGCTCTGAGACTCCACCACTCCTCCACTCTCACTCTATCTAACTACCCCTCACACTCTCTCTTTCTCCTTCTCTCTCTCTCTCTCTCTCTCTCTCTTTCTCTCCTCCACTCACATTCCCTCTCTTCCCCTCTTTCTCAGCACCCGTGTGTCCCGGATACGCAATGCTAATTCATGAACACTTCTAGCACAAGTGAACACACACACACACACACACACACACACACACACACACATTGCATGTCAGAGTTTTGCCTCAGCAGAGCGGGAAGGCGTCAGGGAGCAAGAGCTGAAACAAAAGTGTGAGTTTGCAAAGTGTTCGGAGAAACTCGGCAGAGTTGTTGCTATGAGGCAGCGAACACTAAACCTGTCATATACATGCTGATCACACACTCTCTCTCTCTCTCTCTCTCTCTCTCTCACACACACACACACACACACACACGGTTCATTCTAATGCCATGCGGTCTGACAGTTGTCTGAATAATTGCATGCTAATGCTTCAGGCTAGCCGTATGTATTTACCTCAAAGTGCAGTGTGAGAAATTGCAGGGGGAGCGATTTTTCACTGGGAGAAGGGGACGAGCAAGCAAGGGAGGGAGTGAAAGAAAGAAAGAGCGAGTGTGTTAGCGAGATCGTCTTTGAGCAGTGGGAAAAGTAGAGGCAATTTGTAGTGGCGGATGACAATTCAGTCTTTTCCCTGTGACGAGAGAGAGCTTTATAATTGTGCCGACGCCGGGTAGCAGAAACGAAAAAAAGGGGGAGGAGGGGGTGATATTGCCCAGAGAGAGAGAGTGAGAGAGAAAGAGAGAATGAGAGCGAGAGAGAGAGATACACAGTTAGACAAAGCTGCTAACACTAGTCTCACTAACAAAGGTAGGCTTAAGTATTATTAAAGATCTGTGGGTGTTCGGGAGCAGCTCACAGATGCATACACAAATGTTTCTCACACAGAAAGTTAAATAGATATTATTATTTCGGACATACTCCTTCCTAAAACCATATAGGGAACACTGCACTCTCCTGACCTCCTATAATAATAACAGCCTCAACTGGGCTTCTGTGGCAAATTAGACCGAACAACTGAATATCTGTCTCTCCCTCATACACTTCCCTTCTCTCTCATTCACTCTTTCATATACATTTCTCTTCTCTCTCTCTCTCGCTCTTTCTCACACACACACTCTCACACTTCTCTTTTCTCTCTGTTTCTCCATCATAAACGTTCCCTTTTCTTTCTGTCTCTCCCTCATACACTTCCCCTTTTCCCTGTCTCTCCCTCATACACTTCCCCTTTTCCCTGTCTCTCCCTCATATACTTATCCTTTACTTCTGTCTCTCCCTCATTCACTTATATTATCCCTCTCTCTCTTATACCCCCCCCCCCCCCCCTCCTCTCTCTCATCTTCCTATATGTGTAATAGAGAGAAGGAGAGAGACAGGGAGTCTACATGCAGTGTGGATGCATATAGATTTGAAAATATGAATATGAGTGTTAACGTGAGGGAGTTTGTGCCTGGAAGCCACTGAGGAAGTGAATGTGTTGATGTGGCTATGTGTCTATATGACACTGTATCTTTGTCTTGGCCTGTGTGTGTGTGTGTGTGTGTGTGTGTGTGTGTGTGTGTGTGTGTGTGTGTGTGTGAGGGATAGAGATAAGGCTGCTCTCGGCTCTTTATCGGGCGCTGAGGGGAAATATGCTGCTGCCAGATTAGAGCGCACACTCGGCCGAGCTTATAAACACACGCTTATCTCCTTTGCCAACACACACACACACACACACACACACACACACACACACACACACACACACACACTCTCTCTCTCTCTCTCTCTCTCTCTCTCTCTCTCTCTCTCTCTCTCTATCAGCACCTAGACATATGGGCCACACACATACACAGACAGCTTCTGATGGACAAAGACACACAAAGTGTGAACTACAGGCATACTATAAACACATTATCTTTCTTTCTGTCTCAGCTCTTCCACACACCAGTACACACACACACACACACACACACACACACACACACACACACACAGAGAGAGCTAACCAGGAAAACCTTTTTGTATGCTGGACACAAACACACACAGACTCACAGACACGCACACACGCACGCACACACACACCTCGACCTTTGAGCGCATGTGCACCTGCTCCTCCTGGCATTATGAGTTCCACTGTCTATTCACACTTGTCTCCTCCACCCCTCCATCCCTCCCTTGTTTCCTTACTTCCTGCCTTCATCTCTGCCCCGTTCCTTTTTCTTCCTCTCTTCATCTCGCCCTCATTGCTGTGCCTTTCTTCCTCTGTCACTCTATTGTTCCCGTGCCTTTCTCCCAACATCTTGCCCTTATTCCTTTTTTCTTTCTGCCTCTGTCACTCCCTCATTCTCTTGCTCATTTTCCCTTCATCCCTCCCTTGTTCTCTTCCCTCTGCTCATGCTGTATGGTGAGCTAGACGAATTCAGAACCACGACACAGAAAATGAATTTAATAGAAAGGAGGAGCTGTCAGCTGGGAGCTGTGAAAGAAAGAGAAAAAGAAAGCGAGAGAGAGAGAGAGAGAGAGAGAGAGAGAGAGAGAGAGAGAGAGAGAGAGAGAGATGGAGCTGACAGACACACACTTGCGCTGAGGGAAAAAACGTGACTGAGATTTGGTGACACACACTGGATAATCAATAACAACCGCAACATCTGCACACACATGTTCAGCAAGTGTAAACAAAAACAACCAGAGAAAGAAAAGACAGCACAGGGATTCAGATAGCAGTGTGTTTGTGTGTGTTTGTTTGTGCATGTCTCTGTGTGTGTATGTGTGTGAGCGAGAGAGAAACAGAGTGTTCTGACTTTAGGAAGCTCTGCTGCGAGATGTCTTTCAGGTGACCCCAGCTCTCCTGCACCAGATTCCACTCGGAGCTTCAATGAGCTCCTGGAAAAAAATAGCATCTCCCTTCAGATTAATGACACAGAAGAGAAAACACACTCGGCTGGAGATAAGCACTCTGTTTCAATCACACACACACACATACACACACACACACACACACACACACACACACACATGCACTCAAAGGAACTCATATAACTACTTTGCTAGCAGGAGGTCCCAACCTATTAATATTAATAATACCTAAAAATAGACACTCCTCATTCAGGAAAAATATATTTTCAAGCATGCATAGGCTCAACATGTACATCACAATACTCATATCATTACCTCAGGGGGGAAAAAAGTAAAAAAAAAAAAAAAAAAAAAAAACAAGAAAAAAAACTTTTCTATTCAGGTGGTGGTATAAAACCAGTGACCCTGTTTCTTTTGGACAGATTTCTACTTTCTTCCTCTAATCCCTTCCTAATTCCTTTCCTTTCTCCCTCTCTATCCTTTGTCTCTTACTCATCCTGCTATTCTAAACAAACTTCGGAAATGTGTGCATGTGTCCTTCCAGAAAGTATTTCTGGTGGTAAATGTGTGATTTTATAATGGAATATTGTGATAGTCTTGCAGAGCGCTCTGCACAGAGCTCGATATAACGATTACAGTGAGCATTTCACTCGGATCAAATCCCACCTGATGGTAGTGCCGGGGATGTGATGGTGCTGCAGTTTGTTTATTCCTTTTTTTAATGAGAGAGGGACACAGGGAAAGAAAGAGAGAAAGAAAGAAAGAAAGAAAGAAAGAAAGAAAGAAAGAAAGAAAGAAAGAAAGAAAGAAAGAAAGAAAGAAAGAAAGAAAGAAAGAACAAAAAAGATATGACTGGGAGATGTTCTGATAGTTTAATACTGACTAAGACTGAGGTTGGGCCTTACCCCAGCACAGCATTAATGAGTGGAGTGTGTATAAAAGGGAAAAAAAAAAAAAATAACAAAAAAGAAAAAGAAAACCCTACTGGAGAGAGCGATGCGGGCCTCTGCGCTCTTCTCTTCTGTCTCTTTATATAAGCCACGAGCTGCTCTCCTACTCTCTCTCTCTCCGTCAGTTGCGCTGTGATCTGAATATCTCTGCCTTCATAAAACATTCAGGCTTTATTGACTCCCTCGTTCACTTTCGCCTGCTTTCGAATTCTGCTCACAGAGAGCGCGAGAGCGGCGCAAGTCTCCTGGTCTCACTGCAAAAACAACATGGACTGCTTAACGAGGAGAAACAGACAGAGAAAGAAGAGGAGGAGGAGGAGGAGGAAGAAGGAGGAGGAGAAGGAGGAGGAGGAGGAGGGGTGTTTCATCCTCCACCGACCATCATTGTGTTCCCATTTCATCTATTGAGGAAATACGTCTATATATCATTATAAAGCCAAATAAAACTGTGTATAACAAAACTCTGGGGGCCGGTTTTCCACACTAAACTTAGGCTGAAAAGGATTTTCAATTGACTTCACTGCAGTGATGCAACACAAGGCACAATATAAAAATACAAACTTTAAATTGAGGCTGAAATGCAGGCATCATGCTTGAAATTAGAGCAGATCTAATCACGACCAGGCATGAGCCGAAATCTCACTAAAGTCACTTGTTATTATAATTGTCTAAGCTTAGAATGACAGTTTAGGGCCCCCCTTACTGGCATAGGTGTCTACACTGCTACAGCCGTCAATGTCCGACATCGTAACTGCAGTTCACATCCCACGTGAAGAATATGCAAATCTCCCTACAGACACAAAAATCTGACACTGAGCTCAGGATTTACCCTGTGAGTTACCCTGTGAGGTCGTGAGAATGTGCTGCTTGCACAACTGCAATTTTAAATAAACATAATATCATCAATGTGATTGTTTTGTTTGAAACAGGTTAAGATTGCCTACAGGTTGATTTTGATCAGGAGCATTTTGCTTGTGTGTGCCAGGTTTGAGAGCATATAAGCTGCTTCTTTCTGCCATCACCAAAGTGATCGTAAAGGGAACGCAAGCCCATTATGTCAAAAAGCGAATACCTGGTTGTTTCTTTCGTGAAGAAATCATTCTCGAAACAAAAAAGTCCCCTACAGACTGAATGGCATAGTACTTCAGAAATTGTGTATCTATCCACATACCGTACAGAAACTCGTAAATTCCTCACTTTGCTCAGGTTTGGAACATTCTATAAGGTTGAAAAAGCCACAAAGGGGCTGTAATGCAGAGCATCCTACACACTGTCCCTTTTCACTTACCCAATAAACTTTTATATCTTTGAATCTACTATAAAGAGTATTGTGAATGGTCATCATGGGAGTAATTGAGTGCTTTGATGTTATCATTACATTTCCCAAAAGGCTGGTCTGTTGTCGTGGATCTGACCCAAGCATGTAATCAGTGTGATAGGAACAGTGTGACATCCCTCTTTCACTTGCTCTGTCTCTTCACCTCTTTGATGTTCAATCTTGCATTTTCTTTCCCTTCAATCCATCTGTCAATAATCAATAATGATATTCAACAAGTTCAATGTCATTAGCCTTCGGATCCTGTCCTAGCTGGTTTTATAAGGGTCTTATAACAGTCATATGTGTCCTTTTTTCAAACTAAGATTTCCCAATCAGAGCTTCACAACACCTTAAGAAACATTTGATGGCAATATCGTAAGTTATGATTAAAATGTCAGAAACTCATCATGACATGAAAATGTTATATTAGCACATGCCTACACCAGGCAAAGTGCAATTTCCTTGTCATTATCTGAGCCAACAGTCTCTGTGAAGGGAATGCATTCTCTGGGCTCTGTCTCAAACCAGCCTTTATTTACTTAATGAAGGACAATTAGTTACTTGGCTTCAGAGAGATATTTAAAAAATAAGACTCAGTCTGGACTAATGCATCATTACTACGTAATTTAAAAAAAATTAAAAGACCCAAACAAAAAAGGAAAGAAAATGAAAAGATTGCCATGTTTTCAGTTGGAATGTTAACCAAACTTCAGCTTAGTGCCAATTTGGAACAGAGCTGAACTTGGGGGAAATATGAAGTAAATATAATATCTTGGTGGACTGTGGTTTGTTATTCTGGCACTGAGAGCTGCTCTCTCTAATACTTTGCATTGTGACACATACAAATATCTGACGTTGAGGCAATTAACAAAACGCCAGCTCAGAGGACAAAAATGAAAGAGAAACCAAAGAAAGAAAGACTTCATCATTGTGGACTGGAATTCAATGTTATGACATTCTGGACTTGCAGCAGAAGTAGATAAACACTGCACAACCCCAGCAGGTTACACTTAAGGGTGACTTGACCATTTAAGTCCCGTCTGGTGAGACATCACTGTAATTGCCCCCTGCTACACATCAAGTTTACATTTCTTTTCATTTAAATCCATAGAATTTCTATATTTCCCCAGCAGCCACAATTTGATTGAAAAATATAGTCTTTTTAATGCTTAACCTTTATGGCTCAAATCCCTGCTGACTCTAAATCTGTCTATAATATCCAGCCATTATCTTTATACTGGATAACGACTCATGCAACTTGTATACAAATATGATCCAATAAAGCGAAAGCATTACTGTGTGTGACACAAACATCTGGGCTCTTACTTAAAGTAACCTTCTGGACATTTTATGAAATAACACCCAGCTACATCGAGTTTCTATAAAAAGAAAACACAAGACACATACAAATACATGGACAGAGATTTTCTGCCTTCTTTCCTTGCATATTCCAGCATGATAGACACCTCATTTGGGATAAGAAAATACTTTTCTCTGGAAATAAGCTGCAGCGATACTAAAAAGTAAGGAGATTAATTTCAGTACAACACCTTATGCCACAAAGGATATATTACAAGAATAACAAAGTCTGTCTGAACCTCTGACCTTCACATAAATGTATTAAACGCAACTTCATGACCTCATATAGAGTAGCTTCTTATTGAAATACTTTTTCTTAACACTGCAAAAAATATGTTTTCTTCACATACTGTGTTCCTGCATAAGACAACACCAGTACAGCACACCAGCTAAACACAGCAACACAACAGTTTTCCAATATTAGGCACTTTACATCATCCTTGCAAACTGAATATAATATTAGTATGGTTATAAAGATGATAGTACCAGCAGATTAGTAGCTTTATTAGTCAAATCTCATGCCTGAGCCTCAATCTTACAACAGACATGTTATTTTATTTGACAACGATTTTGTCTGATGTCATGTTGAAAACAACAAGGGAAAAAAAACACGGATTTTGCATGGGAACCCGACAAATTGAGCAATCAAAAGACGCACACATTTCTCCAGATGACAAAGAGCGTTTCACCAGGGTGCCATGATGTGATTAAGAGCAGCTGCCGATTTGTCCGTCTCGTCTTCACTCAACGTCAATAGTCCACGCCAGGCACACACGTCGGACATCAAACTGACAAAACAGCACACAATGCCTCCTATCCATCTCTCCTCATCAACAAAGACACCAGTTGGCATGTACAAGGCTCCAGTGTGTCTGGAAACACTAGAGAATCCATTCTAATCCAACGTTTAAGCACTTAAATCATCACACTATAAGAGGAATAAGCAGCAATGTTGTCTTCGGACAAAATGATTCATTTAATTGATTTTATAATAATTGTCACAGGTCAACGTTATCAAACATGGAATTAGAGCTAAATAAATGTGTTTGTTTTTTTAGTAGATGGATCTTGAATTGCTAGGCCACTTGTGTGCCAGGCTAAAACAAGATCGATGTGATATACTATACTATAGTAAATACTGTTTATTTAATCTTATACCTGGCTGGAATTATTTAGATATTTTAGACCATTTGCATTTCTATTTCCATGGATGTCATGATCTGCTGAGAAACTAATGGAACTAATGCAGCTGAAAAACTGGGCGGTCACTGTTCAGCTCGATTGTTTATCCAATTATTGACATGAGCCTAATTAAAAAAGCGTGAAGTGCATGACACTGACTGAATCATGCAATGTGAAGACTTGGGTTTTACACAAAGCTTAATATTTCATCCAAGCGGTGAGAACAAGATTTCTGAGGAATTCGCTTTATTACCCGGGGCCGGCAGGCATCTGAAGGGAATTAGCGGAACGAGTGGCGCAGCCGTTTTAATGAAAGACTGAAGACACATTAAAAGCAAACCGAGTGTTTTTCTGCTGACAGCCTCGAACCAGGCAAACTCATAACGGCGTCCTCTCTCATTACGGATTATGATGGGAATCATTTAGGACGCATCGCTTTCTATTTACGAGCCTTTCCATCCATTTGCAGGGCCCTGAAACGTAAAAACGACAGGCGTGTTCTAAGCGAGTCTGTTGGCGTTTATTAAGTCGAGTCAATAGCAGAATGTCGTTTGGATTGAATCAGAACAAAACCGCAGATCTCAGACAGCAGGCTGAAATGTCTCCTGCGGAATCGTTAGCGCACAGACTGACTCCTGATGCGCTGTGACATCAAAGACACAGTGATGGAAAACTGTAGCGAAGCTTCATTTTGGACTTCAGCAGCGACACGACATCCATCACACGCATCATGCTCGAGCCTGTCCAACTTTCCCAATGGAGCTTACTACAATTATTAACACATGCAAAAGCCTTCGTGCTGTGGAAGAGTAAACCCAGTGTTTGTTAAATGTTTATCAGCTGTTATGGAACAGATTTAGCACGGCATAAATGGTCTTAATCTGCGCTCAAAGTTTAGTCTTTCATCTAGCTTTGTCTGCAGTGTTTGAGAGCAGAGGATGATTATGGAGGGTGACAGAAGGAGAGATGCAGGAGACTGTATTGTTTATTGTTGTCCGATTGCACTATTCATCAATAGGGAAAGAGAGTAGGGCTGGGCGATAATATATTCATCAACAGGTTTGCGTTTCTCAGACATCTTGTATATGTATATAATATATATGTACTGACTTGATGTTTT
Organism: Silurus meridionalis; assembly: GCF_014805685.1. NCBI lineage: Eukaryota > Metazoa > Chordata > Actinopteri > Siluriformes > Siluridae > Silurus > Silurus meridionalis. The sequence goes on from NC_060884.1 coordinate 21,530,899, forward strand.
GAATGTTAAAAATATTAAACCTTTTTTAACTTTTAATTTTTTTTGTTTATGCATATTTTATTATAGAAAATACAAATAAATTATTATTTTTTATTATTATTAATTGCTTTATTTCCTAAAAACCTTTCTTTTCTTTTCTTTTCTTGTAGTCCCGGCAGTGTGTGTGAGCATATATATGGTGCATTGCAGAAAAGGCTGAAAAAAATCAGGATAGCTTTTTTTTTTTAGATCTCCTATCTCCAAAAAAATATTCCTCGACTTTTTCTTCATGTTCTTCTTGTTATTACTACTACTATTGTTGTTGTTATTAGTAGTAGGGTGGGAATATCTAAGCATCTCAGGGAGCCACAATGTGATTATAAAATTCATGTTGATGCCTCAATTCTTTATTTTTTCCAGAATCAGCACTTGCTACTTTTAAAACAGAATACTGTCATTTTTACAAAATGTGAACACATACTGTACACACTAGGCTTAATCTTTTTATTTTGTTTTTCTCAAAAAAATTGTATTATTAAAATTGTCTGATTATGTAGCAGTAAAAATCGAAATACGTTTTTAAGTCAATGCAGAATCTTCACAGATAGAAATGCAATTCAGAATTGAGTTTGTAATTGATTATTTTTCTTAATCAATTAACTCTACTGCTGTTAGTGCCATTAGTGCTACAAATAGTTTAGGAAGAGAGAGAATAAGGGGAAGGCAGAATTGAATAGAGAGAGAAAGAAAGAGAGAGAGAGAGAGAGAGAGAGAGAGAGAGAGAGAGAGAAAGAGAGAGAGAGAGAGAGAGAGAGAGAGAGAGATGGAGAGGGAGAGGGAGAGGAGGATGAATACATGAATAGAAATAGGCAAAGAGAGATAGAAACAAGGTTGGAGAAAGAATAGGGAGAACGAGTGGAAGGCAGAGGAACAATGACTTCATTTGAAACATAGATCATGAACTGAAAACAAAGTATGTAGCAACAAAGTCACCATCAACACCGCCAACACCACCACCACCCTCCTGCATACACCTTACACACTGACCTCCTCATTCCCCATCATTAATGCTGTTGCTAATAATATTATGTTTTTGCATTAATCAGTCTTATCAATATTGGTGGGCTGAATTAAATAAAGTAAAGCAAGACTTTAGTAGCATGGAAAAAAAGTAAAATAAAGAAAGAGAATACAGAAGCAAAGGGCTAGAGGAGGGAATAAAAAAACATAGAAGCTTGAGAGAGGAGTGCTGGCTTTAATAATTGAGGCCCAGGCTGGAGCCGAGTCCTTGCTTTAAAAGATGCATGCAGATGCCTCAGGAGGGAATGAAAGAGAGATGGAGAATCAGATTGCACCGACTCTTCTTCTAAAACAGAAAAAAAAAGCCAGAAACGCAGCAAGGAGGATTACCTTTCACCAAAGACTGATGTGTGACTGAAGTGATTCAGCAAGCTACAAATGAGGAACAATGCAAGATATAGTAATAAGAAGAGGAAACAGGCAACGGGCTATTAACAGAGTCTACGCACCGAGGTGCAGTGCATCGTGGATAGGCTGCTCGTGGCACAATCTCTGACTCAGACGTATTGCTCTTACTCTCCCCGAGCCCTGCCATTACAGCTCGTGTCTGAATTATTGATCCAGGAGCTTCATCAGCATAGCGGTCACGTCCCTGAGCTCAGCATGGGCATCGGCTTCTGCTCCAGCCCTCCATCCCTACAGCCACTGGAATAATTAGGAGGCATTCTCATTAAGGAGGAGTGAAGACAGAGAGGGGGGAGGGGGAGAGAGAGAGAGAGAGAGAGAGAGAGAGAGAGAGAGAGAGAGAGAGAGAGAGAGAGACCACAGCCTGAGGGAGCTCAGGGTGTTTAATATATATTCCTCCACTACATGAATTCGGACTCTTCTGTTCACATCCACTTGCACTGTATGGAGATGACAGGCCTTACCACAGAAAAACATGCCTGCACACACACACACGCACACACACACACACACACACACACACACACACACACACACACACACACACAGAGAGGCACACAGAGGCACACAAAACACTAAGAGAGAGAAATAGGACTGGGCAAATGGAATTGCACAAATAATAGACATAGACACGAGAGAAAGACAAGCAGATAGACAGACAGCGCAACAGACACAGAAACCCTCATACTGAAAAAAGAAAGAGAGATAAAAAAGGCTTGACCCGTTTTATAATAAATTATGATGGTTGATTACAGGGAAGGTATAAGCAAAAATCCCTAAAATCAAACTTACATAGGAGAAAGAAATAGACTGAGAACACGCATCAAATGTTATATTTCATGGCCATCGTTGATTAAATTAAAATTTTTACCTGCAATAATATTGATGTTACACAAAGCTAGCTCATGATAACTAGCTTACTTACTTACTTAGGTGCGTTTATATATTTTAACTGTCTGACCAATCACAGCACCTTCTGACTCTGCTGTTCAAACACAACGAGACTGCAGACAAAGGAGCTTTTTATTTGGATGTAGGTAAAGCTAAAGGTCATTAACAAGGGAAACCTGAATGACAAATTTATTTATTTGTATCTTTTACTCATTAAACATTTACTAAAATACTTACTGTCTGTATGAGCAAAGAAGCATGTCCAAACTATCTGTTAGATTAGTCTGGAGGGATTTAGTCTGAAATAAATGTTGTAATAAAAGTCATTGTTGACTACATTGTCTTTGCCTGGTGAGCTGCTACTGATTAAGATGGCATTTTACAGCTAAAAGAACAGAGTTTGATCGCCATCAATATCATGCAAACATGACACCTCATAAATATTTTCAGAAATCTGATTCAATGTTTGCCTCTGTATTTCACATACTAGTGCATTGGTATTGGTTTGCAGTATTCCTTTGCAACAATTTAGTGTTTCCAGGTGGGTTTTAGACAGAGTGGGGTACAATGCTTTGTCTCACACAAATGAGTGTTTCACTCCTGCTGTGTGATTCTTCTGCTGTGTACTAACCAATGATTAATAATGCTCTATGTAATACTTCTTCATATAGTTACATTCTTTAGGTTTCATTCCGAGTCTGTTCGGCTGCCCTAACCTTGCATGAGCCCAAAGCTCGAAACTGCATGAAATGTAGTCAAAACTGCAGACCCAAACCTGCCATCCATCACTTTACTAGCTGATGGTCTTTTCATTGCCAGGTACATAAACACAAACATGAACATAGAAGAATAAAACTCAACTCTGAAGCTAAACCAGTACATAGCTGTGTAGTGTAAAGTATAATACCTCAATACTCTGGGATTAACAGTTTATATTGATCATTGATGCAAAATTGTGTACCCAAAGAACCCAAAAGAACTACAGTGTATTATTAATGACTGTTTAGTAAAGCTGCTTTAATACTCAGCTTTAATAATGTTGTGGGAATGCTGTGCATTGACTAATAATATACTCTAATATATACTTCGTCTGCTCTTCGTTTGGCCACATTATGTGAAGTGGAGCTCACGGTAATACATACGCACACATGCATGCACGGTACATTCTAAATAAAGGAGGAATTTAAAGTTACTTTTAATGTTTTTTCACTAAGATGCCAGGGGTTCCCCTAAGCAGGTCAATATTTCAGAATTACAATACTCATCCATGACTATGGACTTATTGTCAGGGAAAGCGAGTTGAAAAGTTGAAAGTAAAATAACGTGCAGTCGTATGGATGGATAAGCCTCTGCATTCCCGCTCTGAGGCGGATGAGCCCCACCCCTCGTTAGCAGCGAGGCTTCGTTATGCTAATGATGTTGCTGGAGCAGTATCAATGAGCAGCGCTGCGCGTTATCGTCTCCACCGGCGAGGCACTCGCTCTCCCCGATCGCTCATACGGAATCATGGCCTAATAGCATCCCATTAACATAATTGCCTGCACAACTAGTGTTGCGTGTCTTATGCCTCTCAGCCGCCTCACCAAGAGAGAGAAGGAGAGAGAGAGAAAAACAGAGAGAGAGAGGAATGAATAGAAGGGAGAGAGACAGAGAGACAAAGGGGTAACAGGGAGAGTGAGAGACAGAGGCAGGGGTTTAATTAAGCCAAACAAGGGCCACTCCTGCTGCTAGAGGTGTGTGTATGTGTGTGTGTGTGTGTGTGTGTGTTGAGGATGAGAAGGGGGGTTGTTTTTAGAAGACCTTGAGAGGACCCTCTCTCTGTCTTTCTCTCCGGTGCTCAATATTGCACTGATGAGCTCACAGCAGACGCCGGCTCACGATCCAAACCCGGCATGCCACGCAAAATCAGATTCCCATTATTTTTCAATTAATCCTTAATTAAAATATATCATGCCTCCGATCCCACAAATCTCTCTTAACATGCAAATGCGGCCCCATTCGAGGATATTTACGCGTCGTTAATTAGCGCGTGACATTCTTTTAGACTAACAAGCCGTGGGCTGGAAGTGCCGAGGTGATTCACAGCAACACAGATCACTGGGCAAAGGAGCGGTGAAATACACACCGCAAACAGCCACGTGTTACTTCAGCTACAGTCAAGTCAGACCTGGAGGACACGTAACCTCCAAACACACCAGTGCAGAAATACCTGACAGCAATTAATGTATGTGACTGGACATGTAGACTGGCGATAACAGAAGCCACCAAGCTCACAGCTTGTAACTCCATACATAATCGTAATCAGCACAGAAACCCTATTGAAGCGTGTGAAAACTTTGAGTGATATACTGCACCCTATTTGTAAATGGTTTCTGCATTTCTGTAAGCACAGAATCAAATCAAATTACATTGTGATGTTTTCAGCAAACGGAAAATGACACCTGTAGGGCGTAATGTCAGAGACACGTGTCAGAACAGCCTGCACGGGAACTACTGCTGATTTTAAAACCCCATACTTTTCTTGGTGCTAATTTGGCTAATTTGGCTGGCAATGTCTGCTGACATCTATGCTTCATTTTTCTGCGCATGACTCTCCTGCTCTCAACACATATCTTAGTTTTCTATTGTATTATTGTCTTTGCTGCTTTCATTTTCTCAGCACTCATACCGAATTCTACGTCCTGTTGCAGTTGTTATGGAAATAAAAACAGGAGCAGTGGACTTGTGATATAGTGCTCCAGATAGAGTGCCACCACTCCAACATGTACAGAATTAACTTCATTTAATCCGGATAGTATTGTTAGAGCATGGCTGTCTGCAAAGCTGGAGAAAATTGATTCATAACAGTGTGTATGGATATCATGGTGGTCTGAATCATCACCGCCAGGCCTGCACCTTGCTGCAGCCCTTATCAGCACCTCCCCATCACACACACACACACACACACACACACACACACACACACACACACATATATATACACACACACACACACACACACACACAAACACATTCCTCCCCAAGGAGGCACACAGCTCAGACGAATTGATTGACACCATTTTCCATCTGCCAGTGCTGTCAGCGAGAGAGAGAGAGAGAGAGAGAGAGAGAGAGAGAGAGAGAGAAAGAAAGAGCGAGAGAGAGAAAGAGAGATAGAGAGAGAGAAAATGAGAAAGAGATACACAGGCCATTTCAGCATCAGGTCTACAGGGACACACTTGCACGCCGGATTGTTAGCCTTGCATGCGCTCTATACAAGCTAAAGCGTAAGTGTTTCTTTAACTGCTGGCCTAAATCACAAGAACAACATTTGACTGGAATACAATTGCACTGAAAACCATTCACCACAATAAGACCAAATGATTAATAACAGCAGCTCACGCAAGTGCTATGATGAAGCTTAGCAGCTCCAGCTGCAACCCAAACAAAATCACTGGATGCCTTTGCAGTATTTATTTACTTTCTTTACTTCAAATACAGATTGCAGTGAAGCTTTTCTTGTTGCACAACTCAATAACACGTCCACCCTCGTCACGCTTCCCTCAGTGACATCTAAATCTTGGCAAACAGCAATTAGCAGGGCAGTGCTAAAAGCAGCCGTGTCTAAGAAGAAGCGGGTTCTTCTTAAAAAAAAAAATTCCTATCATGTTACTTTATTTCATGTTCACCTTAATCATGAAGCAAGAGATGATAAATAGAGAAAAATAAAGGTGATGCTTATTAATACTCGAATATATGCACACAGTATGATAGTCATCCTTTGTAGAGTAGATAGTATTCAGCAAAACATGCCAATATCAGCAAAAAGCAAATGAGACCACCAAATCAAGTCATATTCATTTAGTGGAGTTATTTTGTCTAAACATGACCATGCACAGTCATTTAAACAATAGCTGAAGGCATTATACATTATTTACTTCCTCATACCCACCTCGCTGGATTTTTAAGCTTTAAAGAAAACAGATGCGATGTTGTGTGATCCGGTATTCACTGCTTTACAGTCTTTTGATTAAATAATAACAAAATATCTCAATTACTGTTGTTTATGCTTGTTGCCTTGGAATCAAGGACTTACAGGTTAGAGCATCACAGACACATGCCACCCAATCAGATAATAATATGCTTGTTATTAGAAATAAGTCTGCTTGTAATGACACAAGTGGTGGCAAAGTGTTTTTCACAATTTTAGAGAATGGATTCTTTACACAAAAAATACAAATCAAGCATTTTTTAACACATACCCAGTCGCAGCCTACATGAACAGAAGTAAATAATAAATAACAGCTCAACATTAATTATTGACTATCAGATTTCATTATTGACCACAAGAGTAAAACCTCATAACCATTATAACATCCTTTCTCACAACTACCCCCTACCAAGTGCACACTCTCTCCTCAACCTCCATCCCTCCTTCTTTTCTCCAGCCGTTTTAATTTGACACCCTGCGCCAGGGTAACGAGGTGGGGAGAGAGAAAGCCGCAGTGGAATTCATTAGGCGCGCCACTGCAGGCTCCTCTCTCCCGCCGTTAATGACATCGCGGGCTAGAGGGAAAACGAGACGGCCCAGACACACACACACACACACACACACACACACACACACACACACACACACACACACAATGAAATAAACATGAGAACTGTCAGCTCTGACGGCTAGCACTGAAGGGACAGAGAAACTTCGGCCCGAGGACCTCGAGACCCTGAAAGATCAGTGGCAGGAGCCGCGCTGCGTGCATATTATAAAGAAAAATGAGATTGTGCATGTGTGAGTTTGAGTGTGGCTGAGTGTATCACTCATCATTCAGGAAACCAAAAAAATATCTATCCATTATAATGCTGTCCAGAAACACGTTTGCAATTAAATTATTAACGTCAAATTGCCTCCATTGAAACAGCAGCACTGAAAGACATTAAATATAGAGCGATCCTTTTCCGGATCACCACAGATCAATCGGAGTGGCCGCTAAAAGGACGTGTGGTGAAGGGGGGGCTGGGGGTGGTGGTGAAATGGAAAAGTGAAAAGAGAGAGGTGAGTTCTGTATGGGGGTTTGCATTAGTCCTTTGGCTCCTGCTATTTTGTGTCACTTTGCAGTGTAAAGGCTTCACATGCTGGCAGGTAGAACAGCAGGGAAGTGGGGACAGAAATTACTTGGATGTTGGCAAAATGGATGTTGGCAAGATGGACTCCTTTATTTATATGCAAAAAAACACATGCACAAGCAGGGTTCAACTCTTTTATGAGCACAACTAGAAAAAAGTGTAGAAAATTGCCAGCATTTACTATGCATAATTCTGATCACACTGTATGGCACTGTAGCTCATTAAAACTGCCCTAATATGCATGTAGTATTGAATCAGTTCTTGTCTTTATACATCAGATCACAAAACACATATCAAAATAGGCATCATAAGCATCCTAACTAGAAATGCACACCTCTAGAACTAACAGCAGCCTTATTAACATATTTTGCCAGGAAATGATCACATGAATCAAATTCACATGTCCGACACAGGGTCTAGTGAGGACCACTTCTTTCTAAATGATTTAAACTTGAACATGAACAAATATTTCTGATGGCCAGCTGGATACTTACAAGTCTACATGGATTTGAGGGTGAGAATATCTGGAAAACCTGTCTTTGTCATTGACCTGCTTCTGCAATATCATCACTAAAAAAACAGATCAAGCAAACTAGTTCAATTCTTCATTAAAAAAATTGTTTTTCTGTTTTGTTCACTACTGTGTAATGTACTCTATATTATCTCGACCAGTGGTTCTGATTCATTTTGCATACACATACCCCGTGAGCTGTGATACAATGTGACCCCTTGGGCACCAAATTATTATATGAATAAAACAGTAATAAGACTCCTCATATTTTCATATTCTCAATGAGTTTTATGTTAACAGTATTCTTGCACCTCGATCTACTTATAGTATAAGGATATGTTTTTGTTGTAAAAAAAAAAATACAAATCCCTTTATCTTGCAACAATTTATATATAGTTATATAGTGGGTTGTGATTTTTATCACTGTAACAAGCTAAAGCCATGAAACATCCTATCCTCCACACACCTCATTTTAACAAAGACTGACACAGACCATTACTTTAGAGAATATATTTCAATATTACATTTTCTCAATGATGATCATTATAAAGAGTATACATGGGACACAGATGGTAGCCAATAACATAACATGCTTTTGTAATAGACTGAACTTTTATCATATAAAATTAGATTATTATAAGAATAGCTTTCTATAATTGGTATTAGGTACACCTTTGTCATATCAGGTGAGCCTTTCTGAAATGGGAGTGACACAAAGAGTGTGGCTGAAAGGACAAAAGAGGAGACACCAATAAACCACACACACTCTCTCTCTTTCTCTCTCTCTCTCTCTCTCTCTGACCACATGGAAGAATCTGACAAATTGGCCTAGTTTCAACTTTAATTAATCACGGCGTGCTGACAGTTACCTGAGCGTGGCTACATCATTAGCACACGGGAGAGGAGGAACGAGCTGGGAGGATTCAGCTCATTAACTCATCCACCACTGTTTACTGTGATTTTCTTCCACTGTGTTGATATTGCATGCAAAACCTTTGTAATTGTAATTGTGCATGGTTTGTTTTCTGTTGGAGAATAAGGGTGAGAATGTTTTTTGCTGTTTTTTGGAACTCCAGCGTACAAACATGGCCAATTCATTTCTACAGGAGCGAATCTCAAGCAAGAGCATCCTTGTGATTTACTGCTCATGCTGGTTTGTAGATGAGCTGTGATTGATCACAGAGAGAGAGAGGCTGCACTGGTCTACTGTCGATCAAACGCTCCTGTCAGCATTTAGCCATATAACATGTATATTTTCCACCATAGATCATAAACATTCGTCTGCTCTATGCCGTTTCGGTTTCTGCCGTCTGTCACTAGATGGGCAACGGAGGGACAATCAACACAATGGGACATGTCAGTGGAAATGAATAACAATCAAACGTGTCAGAGCTGATTAATAAACATTCTGTCAGTATGCCGCTCCTCTCCACCCACTTAAGCGCAGCCCTAATTCCCTTCAGTCTTAAGGGGATTCTAGTCAGAGAAAAGTCTAAACCTTCTATAAGGAAGTGGCAGGAACTGTGGGTTTTGGTGAAACAGTACTAATTTAATGATATGATACCATACAATCCATTAGGGATTCTGTATATAAAATTAAGATTTCAGACTGCAATATCAAAGAAGATTAAATTATACTATTGAATGTGGTACTGTCAGGGTAAAATGCTTTACAATCAGACATATTAAGGGTGCCAAAACATGGTTTACTGTGCTATATAGAGTGGAAATGTACTAAAGCACTGATCATGACCTTAGGTTAGTGCAATTGTGCTGTTGTCCATATATTCTCCATATATTCTTACAGTTTCCTTTCTAGTCTGCTAATAGGTGGATTGGCTTCTATAAATTGGCCCTACATACAAATAAGTGTTTCCACTCCTCATGCCCAGTGTTCTCTGGATAGGCTGTTCCAATGTTCAGCTGCCTTATAGCATTATGTTTGTAGCAATTTAAAAAAGCGCTACAAAAGAAAAAATAAATTATCAATAATCTATAATCCAATAAAAAAAAGTTCAGGACGAATTCTCGCCCACTAGCATCAACTACTTTGGAAGGCAGGGTGAGCCAGACAGACAGATGTAAAAATCAATCATCTCTGGAAAACGCCTTTCAGACATCTCATACTTCTCCTACACACTGTCAGCAAATGTTACTGGCTGCATCATTATATATAATATCTTGTTCGACATTTTATTCACGCGGCTGAGAATATGTGTATTCATTTTACTTATTATGATCATTTAAGTTTTGACTGAGCACTGGATCAGCATGAACATAAAGGACCAAAACAATTCCGTACATATGTGCACAGAAATGTGAATTAGGACAAGTCAGAGTAAACATTACAATCCTAGCACAAATGTCAGCCAAATCATATTTACTTCTTTAGTTTTGTGCTAGAGCTATGAGGGTAATGTTGCTTATTGCTAAGGGAAAAAGTGCCAAAAGTGAATTCCAAGAGTGCCAGAGAGCCACTTCTGAGGTTGTGAGTAAAGGCCGTCAAAATCAGCCGCTCGGCTTGGATTGAAATCTTCCTTATGTATTAGTCTGTTTGACATAGCATTTCTTCTAAAAAAAATATATTGCATTTTAATTTGGCCATTTAAAATACAGATTTCCTAAAGCCAGAAAGCTGTACAGACAAGTCAAGAAGCAGGAACAGGCCAACCTCCTGTGGTAACACTGGGAATTATGACTTAGTTTTATACTGTAGAATTTATATAAAGTATATGTTTATGGTTATGGTTATACATGGGTTATCACTGGAATATAAAGAAGTATGTAAAGGTGAGATTATAAAGGCTGTACATTAAGTCCCCAAGTAAGTAAAAGAGAACATTTATGAAATGCATGAATAAATAATCACAGATGATTTGAGGAATGGGTTTACCCACACCATATTTTAACCTCTGGGTCTAAAAATATAGTTTAAAATATGTTAGTTGTGAAAGCCCCAAAGTGAATAAGTGGAGAGATAGCTGGTGAACATGGCCTTGTATAAACCAGGTATTAAAACAGATGAGCATACACAAATAACTGTGCCACGGCTTGTGCTGACAGAGTTAAAAATGAAGAGGAATGTAGCGACACAAAACTCTCTACACGCTGTTAATATTTTATGAGTAGTCGTCCTGACACCAGGCAGTATATCTCTAATTTGTGAAGCAGGCTGAGGGGGAAAGTGAAAGTGCTGAAGGATGGAGCAGGATGAACAGGAGAAAGGTGTAAATAAAAGAAGACGGAGGAGAAGAGGGAGGAAGAGCAGTGTAGTGGCACAATCGTGAGGGGGAAATGTGGTTGTCAGTGTGATGCGCAAAGCATTTGAAATGGCCCATTTAACCGCGGTGGTGTTTTAGCTCTCGCCGATGCCCCATTTGCATACTTCATGACGGCTGAAGATGGATGGAGAAGATCAGCGTCATTGAGACAAGTGTTTTATCAAGGTTACGTTATCCTCCAAACTCTTAACCCTGCTTTATCTCTCGCCTTCTGTCAGAATATGGAGTTATCAGGCAGTCTAGTCAGAGTGGGGAGAGAAAAAAAAAAACAATTAGATACACAGCAGCGGGCTGATGAAACTGTGACGAGGGGATGCTGACAGTGCCGTCGAATGGCATTTTCATTATGAATACCGTTTGGCATCTCAGGCAAAATGATGCGCCGGAGGCCAAACCCACTAGTAGGCATGTGCTGATATTACATTTTCATGTCACAGTAAATGCCTAGCATTTTATTACACTTAGCATACAGTGTATTCTTTAAAAATACTAGTATCTGTTTTCATTGGACAACATTTTAATTGTAAATGAACCTTTGTGGTATGTCATTTGGAATTTAACAGAATTAGAGAGAGAAGGACACGTAAAGTGCCTCCTTTAGAATTTTTCTGAAATAAGGAAGACGCATGTTGCCTTTGTTCTTTCATGAACACAAACAGTGTCTAACGTTTCTCACATAAATTATATAGGAATAATGACAGATTCGCCTTAAATAAAAATGTGCAGGTTTGAACATTGCAGTACATCATATACCAATTACTGGAAGGTGCCAAATGGCATTCTCAGCTTTCAGCTGTTATCCCTGAGAGCTACATGAAGCACAATTGAGAAAACAATAACAGAAGCATTACTTCTTGTTGTTAATAAAAATATCTCTTTGTTAGTCCTAAGACTATAGCCACATTTGTTCTCCCAATGTTTCCATACAGCAGGTGAGATCACATCTGCTGGTACTGCTTCTGAGTGTAGTATGTTGCATGCGGTGTGTGTGTGTGTGTGTGTGTGTGTGTGTGTGTGTGTGTGTGTCTGCACTCTTTTATCCATGTGACTCATGCCTGCATTTCAGGCCACTGGTCATAAAAATGCCAGGCCAGCTTTACCAGCATGAGAGAGAGTAAGAGAGAAGAGGGAGGGTGAGAAAGAAACATATAGAAAAAACATAGAGGGAAAGATTTGCACAGAAAAAGAAAAGAAAAAGGAAAAGAAAGTGAGGAAAAAAAAAAGAAAAAAATGAACTTTGACATTAAATCCTGATAATCAAACAGTGCAGCTCTATGATTATCTATTAAAGAGTCTTCTTATATACTGTATAACATAAAATTGGGTCAGGAGAAGTCTGTGTGCATGTGTGTGTGTGTGTGTGTGTGTGTGTGTGTGTGTGTGTGTGTGTGTGTGTGGCTTAACTTGGCAGTGTTTGATGTCAGCACACTGCCTCGGATCATAACCTTTCCAACAGCAGAGTCCTGAAGTGACCTTCCCAAACAAGAAGCACCTGTTCCCGCTGCTGCAGCACTGCCAGCATTCGACAGGATGATCGCTGCTGAACTGCTGAGCATGCGCTGGCAAAAACAAAGCTAGTACTCTGTAGAGATCGGATTTTATCATTACTACTATGAGTTATTTACCTGTCGAAAGTCATTCTAATGATGACATCATTACTTTGTAAACTGCAAATTGAAAATCAAATTTTTTAATCTAAATTCATTTTACTGGGTCCTTGTATTAAAAACAACATTTTCCCTAACCCCCCACACGTCCGCTAAAAAGGCCTTTGCTGTAAATAAATGCATAATTATGACTTGCCTGCTTAATTTAAATAAATACCACATACATTCCAAAGTGCGTTTGACTTCTTGTGTCTTAAGGTGCAAATTGTCTATATCCTCACAGCTCACTATTGTAACTAGTGTATACTGTAGTATACTATTGTTGGCAAATTGCTGTGAAATAAAAAAAAACTAAATACTTCAGGACATTTTATGTGTGAGAAAAATCTACATCGACCCATTTTAGACTATTTTTCTATAATAGCACAGCCCATTTGATTTAACCCTTTTAAAATTCTTTCATAGAGTTTTGTGGGACTGGACACAAAATTCAAACAGCAATAACGAATAAGGATGTGGCTATCAGGAATTCTGGGAGGCAAGGCTTCATGTATGGGAAAAATACATTTATGTAATACTGTATATAATATTGTATGTCACCTTGCAACAGTTAGAGCTTAATTTCTACCAAAGTCCCTCTAAACAAGTCCCACCTCTTCCCTAGTTTCATTTGTTCTTTCATTTTCCACTAATTACAATCATTCGTGTTGGCAGATTGGTTATGATTGGCTAGCGGAAAGGAAAGTGAAGTAGTGTATGTTTTGGGTGTTGTATAAAATTTATTGCACAGTTCTAGTGTATGTTTAGTGTCTATTCAAGCCAACATTGGCAGCTCAGGTTCTCCTGAGCTACAACATAGCTGAGATGGCACTCATGTTTGTGTTTGTGTGTGTTTGTGTGTGTTTGTGTGTGTGTGTATTGGGACATGGGCCAAAAGTGATGCACTCTTCTGCTCCAGAACATTTGCTTCCTTTCGAGGGGGGCACAAGGCACTGCACACTTCCTCGAAAAAATGTTCCCCTGCCACTGATGCCGTGTGCTGAGGGGCTATTTTAAGACACACACACACACACACTCACACACACACCTGCGATGGGACTCTCGCAGAGCTAGGCAGGCCGTTAATTGGTGTCAGTTTTGGTAGAAGCTCACCACAGCAGAAAGTCACAAAACTAGTCCCTGATGAGATGGCAGCTGTAGCCACCAACTTTTTACATCCTATTTGTTTTTAAGACCTGTTTAACATGTGCCAATAATCAGTCTGACACTACAGGCCTATAACAATATTGTTTTCAAAGGCACTTCTTCATTTATCTTTTTGCAGCAATATGTGAACCGCACTGATGTTCAAAGGTAAAGCTTACTGCTAAGGCTCCTTATTTGTGAAAGTTGAAAATCTATGAAACACTGATATCACAAAAGGCGACGATATTTTTAGATCTGCTCCACTGGTGTTTTTGTTTTAATGTGTGTTATGTTGACTGGCAATTTTTTTTTTAAATGCAGCGCTAGTAGCTCAGTGATGATCATTATTTTTGTCTGAAGCTCATCAGTAGCTGAAAGAGAATAACAGCAAACCGTGCAGCCTCACACAGACACCATATGAACCCCTCTAAATATTCCAGCTAAATAAAACCAGTTTCTGCAGTTAAAGTGAGAGATAGGCAATATTGAGTCTACATCTGCCAATACTCAGAACACTGATATCGGGATTGTATAGACAAAGAAAAAAGGATCAGTGGCTGCTGTATCAATAAGTCAAGCTGTAAAGCCAAACCCATTTAGCAGTGTGTTTCTGCAGAGTGCACTGAGAGGACTGAGCTCTAGGTAATGTTATTCCTCAGGAACATTTTCCCCCTCAACACAACAGGGAGACAGGCAGACATAATGAGAGACAGCGGCTTATTACCGCCATATATTAACATGTCTAATTATGAGCGATTTGCATAGACGGGCAAATCCTTGCGAGAAAGAAATGGAGAGTGAGTGAGAGAGAGTGTATGTGTGAAAGAGAGAGAGGGTGGAAAAAAGAGAATTGGGATAGAGAAAGAGAAAGGTTCTTTAGGGGGAAATCTTATGATCAACTAGCCATGTTTTTTGCATAATGAGAACAGCGCAGAAAATCAGCTTTGTGCAATATGACAATTAAGACCACAGGAAGTGTTGTTCCTCAATATTGTCACTTGAAATATTTCTATAACATGTACTTATTACTTACATTATTATTACTATTATTATTGTTATTATTATTATTAATAATATGATATTTCTTTTGTTTGATACTACATTGTTAGTAAAGCATCTAAATATTGTAAAACATATTGTGTATCCTGAAAACCTCTTCAGGTGTAATGATATAGTATTTCTGCCATAAAGACAAGCCTGGTAATCAAACAGTTGTAATAAGAAGCAAACATTCTACCCGTCTGTCTTGCCACACTTATTTAAAGGCCAGACATCTGGATCTGATGATATGCTCTTAACATCTGGTTCTTCAATGCATTTGAGTAATCTTAACAGAATAATAGTTTTGGGTCAAAGTGCGTGTGTGTGTTTGTGTGTATTTGTATGTGTGTGTGTGTGTGTGTGTGTGTGTGTGTGTGTGTGTGTGTGTGAAAGAGATAGAAAGAGAGAAAGGTGTGAAGGAGAAAGACAGAGAGTGAGACAGAGAGAGAGAGAAAGAGAGAGAGAGAAATAATGTGATTTTAATCAGCAAATCATTAAAGCAGCTCCAGAGTGACTTTCGTTTATTTCTCTGTTTCAGTTGGCAGCAATGTGGCGCCATGTGCATTTTAGTGCACAGTTATCATAAAGAAAGTATATATTTGTACACACTCACAAGAACAAAGACAATAACTTTGGACATTATGCTTCTTAACATGCAGCCTAAGGAACCAGACACATACAGATATACACACTATTATAATTTTCTAAATAAATATTAATATTGTAGTTATAAGCAAGAAAGTGGAAGAGACAAAAGAGCAAGAGTCAGGGCTAGAGCAGAGAAAAAGGGGAAAAATGGAAAAGACTGGGGAAATGGTCAAGGTAGATAAAGCGAGAGAGAGAGAGAGAGAGAGAGAGAGAGAGAGAGAGAGAGAGAGAAAGAGAGAGAGAGAGAGAGAGAGAGAGAGAGACATGTCAGAGCGAACGTTTTATGGCGTTAAATATCGGATGCAAATGAAAAGAGAAAATCTATCATAGCTGTAATGTGGCCTGAAGGGAGAGCGTGGTGAGAGGGAGACAGGGAGTACGGTGATGTATGGACGAGGTGGATGAGAGGTGAAAAGCGTGGCGAGGTGGAGGGATGGAGAGATGGCAGAATGGAGGAATGGAGAGGGGGGGAATGGTCCTGGCAGACTTCTAAAGGCCCAGGGCGAAAGTGGAATAAATGTTGATTAGTGTTGATTTTGTCCGACGAGCAGCCGGCGAGTGACGGAAGAACTAAGCTGCAGCGAAAGGCAGCCATTAATCTTGGTCTGGTTTAAGTTGTGTATATTAATTTGTGTCATTTCCACTACGTGGAGAGAGGCCTCTCCTTCGCTTTCTTTCACTCTGCTCCCCCACTGCATCTCTCTCTCTCTCTCTCTCTCTCTCTCTCTGTGTTTGTGTACTGTGTGTGTGTGTGTGTGTGTGTGTGTGTGTGTGTGTGTGCGTGAGGGTTGGTAGGCCCTTTGGTAGCTCACAGCAGCAGCAAGAAGGAGGAGAGGAAATGAGATTCCGAATCTCACATTAAAGAAAATGAACTCCTACGGGGGTTGGTATGGCAACCGCATTCGTAAAAGAGATCGCCGGTTTAACGTGCTACAAATTTGAAGATTCGATTAAACGTGTAGCGCATTAAGGATGCGGGGGGTTGAAAGCAGGAACTCCGAGCTTCTTACCCACGTGGCTGGTTAAAAAAGGCTTTATGAAAAAGGAAAGCAGAGCCGAGTGATAACATCTCCACTGTGCGCGTGATGTGCTGAACGCTGTGCTTTCAGCTAATATGGAGGCGGCATTGACTGCTAGAGCTGATAAGAAACCCAGCCAGCCACTGATACCAGTTTTAGCCAGTTTCATCTCTATATGTGATACATATCTATTTCTATAAATATTAAAATGCCACATATACTAATAGAATCAAAGGAAGCTGTGCCATTCATGCGAGAGCAGGATGCAATCGTGTGCACGACTCTGACCAGCAGCTTTTTTCCTTCTCTCATGCCAACACACACACGCTTGCACACGTAGACAGCTTCATCCGAGAGCTCTCAATCAATCGCAGTGAAAACGCGATGTCATAGTTAATTACCAAATTGCATCGGGGCTGAATTTTGGCAATTAAGCTTCTTAATATGATTAACACGTCTCAATTAGGCCTCTGACAATTTGCATAATTCATAAGGTAATGCGATTGCGCTCTGGTGTATGCTCCGAGATAACAATACTAAACATGCTAAATGCGAGCGCAGGCTCTCTTGACATCCATCTCCACGATTGCTGTCCTTAATCGCATTTTAGACACAAGCGCTGAAAAAGCCATGCTTGCAAAAAAATGTACACTTGTTACAATGATACAATGGTCTTCTGTATATTTGTGAGGATGATCGGGTCTGTGTGTGTGTGTGTGTGTGTGTGTGTGTGTGTGTGTGTGTGTGTGTCTGTGAGTGCGTGTGTGTGTCTATTATGCGCAGAATTAGGTTTTAGCGTTTCCGCTCAGAGGATAATTAGCCCGTGTGGCTGAGCAAACAGCTGTGATGCCCATCTCTCTTTTGCTCTCTCACTTGCTCTGGTGGAGGATGGAGCGAAGGAAGAAAAGGCCCTCCATATTAACATCCGACCATATTTTTGTGTGTGTGTGTCTGAACACACACACAGTGTTGACAGCATGTGAAGTGCCAGTTTACAGTGCCGTGGCTCTTTGGCAATCACACAGTGGCATGAAGAGGTTTTATGTTAGCGAGAGCATCGAATCATTATGCAAAATCATTAGGCCTGCTGTTTTAGTTTGCTGCTTGGTTAGACACACTTATAAGAAATTCATATCTTTAATTATCTAGATTAATATCTTCAAACAAACACAAGTTTGCAAAAGATAAAGAGGCTTGAATGCAGACTTGAAAGGGTTTGAGTGTTAGCCTTGAGCACAGATAACTAGCCTGCACAGTTTAAATCATATAAAAAATGGAATTTATATACATCATGGTAACAAATTAGGACATTTTCAGGATATGAGCCATTAAGGATAATCATTATTCTGCTCTCCCTCAATGTATTGTTTGTAAAGATATATAAATTGAAATTCAGGAACTGTGCAGTTTTGTATCAGTTTCATATCTGAGTCTATATTGATTTTCTTTAGTCTCACACATTCTGCAGGAAACGTACTGCTTGTATTAAATCTTTTTTTAATTCATTTACATAGCACAGTTTGATAGTTATGAGCTTCTGCATCACCATCAGGAGGTCTACTGCATGACTTCATTTATAAACATCACACAAATTAAATGGTTTAATTATACAATATTTCTTAATGCAGATGTCTATTTTCAAAACATCTTGCATATATTTAAAACAGAAGAGCTGTCAGTAATAGAAACACTTTAAAATCACGATCTATATAAAGTAACACAATTGTGATCAATTAGTCTGCTTTGTCTGCTTCTTTTGCCACTTTTGGCTGAGGTAGGATCTCATCTAAGCAAAGCTTTTAGCAGTTGAGAGGGTAAACATACTGACGATGATTTGAATGAACGCGGTTAAAGATATGCTCAGCAGTCATCTGACCAAAAGACAATTGTTTTGTGTTGGATCATGCTATTGCCACCATTTATCAATGTGCAGAAAACACATTATGTAGAACTTCTGATAGGCACTTAGAAAACACAATAAAAATTTTGGAAAGATCTGCAAAAATCAACAACATGATAACATTAAAAAACAACAATATATTGCACAATGCTACTCATAACCTTAGCACAAGTAAAATTGTGAAATAGCTGACGATATTTCATGCATGGATTTTAAACAATATGAATGATTTAAAATTACCTTATTTGCAGAAGCCTGCAAAAAGAACATTTCATTTCCCTTCTTCCTTAGCTCACTATCTTTTCTATGCTCATCAGCAGTCCTTCTTCTACTTTAAGACCCAAACGGTACTTAAAAAGTCAAATTAAAGTTTACCCATTAACAATTCGTCAATCCATATTTATATTTTAAAGGATCTTGCACAATTTTGAACAAGATGGACTATTTATAATATACTATGATAGAGATTTTACATTCCCTTATTGTCTATTTCTCCAACTCACACTATTTATATCAGTGATATTTTGAAACTGTCCCCCTAATAGTTTTGGAAAAAGAATTCCATGTATGAATCCACAGTTTTCTTTTCAACCTGGCTTCTCTTTTTAAAGCAGACGAACACCTTTCTCAGTGGTTTGTTCTTTTCCTTGGCATGGTGTCAACCACACGTTAGTGGTCACTGTTATAAAACCACTGTGATGAAATTGCGAGGTGTATTTTATTTCAGCGTGCACCCTGGTTCCCATGAAGTGAATGGTGCTGACTGAGAGGCCTGGCTAAAATGATTTACTCCAGCTGTAATGAGCTATACTGCAGTAACTGTATACTATGACTACTGTCACCTTTAACGCTGTGCAAAACGCAGCACAGTCTCGCAGTAATCAGATCTCTGGCTCGTTTCAGCCTTGTCAAATATTCCTCTGTCGCCCTCTCTCCTCACCCCATTCTCACCCTTCAAAAAATAACATTACATCACCCAACAGCTCGCTCTTATAAATGGGTCGCTCCCCGAGGGCGTGAAACCTTACGCTGGTCAAACACACACCGCTGGAAAACAGGCTCTTTGTTGAGAGAAGAGGGGAAAAAAATCAAACGACAGACCCGTCTGTCTCGAGCTTTATTCAGGAGGACTGCTGCGGTTTGATGCAGGTTTATAAGGTTTAGATTTATACCAAATGTAAGATGTTTACAGCTCCTTTTCGCTTCCAATTTTTCTCAGGTGGCATTTGTTTACAAGTCCGTTTTCCAGAAAACTGAGAACAGGACTTTACTGATTATGATGCTATGAGAAACGTCATGCCGCAAAAAGAAAAGGAGAATGAATTGATTTAGTACGTAATTCATTTTTAAATGTCGCTCGGTGGAGTTTAAGTGCAGAAAAACGAGAAGGGATAATGAAAAAGTCACTGAGTGCATTAACAGTTTCCATAATGGCTTCATTTATGACAGAGGAAAAACAGCGAATTAGGAAAGCGTGTGAAGTGAAACTGGAACTCAAGAAACTATTTGTATCCTGTTTATTTATGTACGCCAGGAGCAGAGTGTGAGTGTTACTCAATTCTTGCCGTTCTCCTGTTTGGTTTTTTCTTAGCTAAGGTTCAAGGCAGTGTCATGGAGCGGCATGCATGTGACGCTAGGCAACCGCACGCCTTGACACCATCCGTAAGTGCCTGGAGATCCAAGCATTCGTTCCTCTGAGACTAGTTTCTAAGTGTCAGATGAGACAAAACCCGAAAAATGACACACACGCACACAACAAAGAACATTTGCACTTTCTCCTTTCAAGTGTAAGGCTGGGTTATGTCATTGCAGCGTGTCATGTGCAGTAAGGAAAGAGTTTGTGAGTGGTGTTAAAGTCTGCATGAGAGATAGAGAAAGATAGACAGATAGATAGAGAGAGAGAGAGAGAGAGAGAGAGAGAGAGAGAGAGAGAGAGAGAGAGAGAGAGAGGGGTGGAGTTGGGCCTGTATTTTTGGAAAGCCGTCAAAGCTCCAGGGACAGCAGGCACTCTGACAAGACATGGCCATTGTTTTCAGCAGAGTTTACCAGCTGACCTTTCTCTTTCTTCCTCTTCCTTACTAAAATTAAAATTAACTTATGTGAACCATTCAGCATGACAACTGCCAAATATGATGGCTTTCAATACATCATTGTATCTGTATTAAATGCTATATAGCACTGTATTTATATCATTGGACCAGGGAACTATATACACCACATCGTTCACTAAAGGATTCAATCAATCACTCTTTCATTCATTAGTAACAGTTTTTTTTTGGTCAGAGCTTATCATAGGAACACTGGGATGATTGATGCTTACAGTACAAGAACAGCAAAAATAGAAATAGATAAACGCATAAATCGCACAACTGCACTGTAATCTAATAAAGGCACTAAACCTCTTCCACTATTCATTTATGTTAACATGCAATTTTTTTATAATGAAAACATAAGAAAAGTAAGTAAAGTCATGTCACATGTTTATAAATATGATCTGAAGCTTGTGTTACTGTTTCAGGAAGTGACCCACTGTGTGCTGGGCACTCATCCAGTGTTTTAATAGATTTTCTCAAGTGAAATGTTATTTTGTTTCTTCTTTTATTAGATATGGTTCTTTGAATTACTTGTTAAATAAATGTGGAGCTTTTCATTAATTTAAAACAGTTCAGTGTGTTTAGGTATCTAATGAAAGTGCAAACTAAATATTATTTTGCACCATGTACACATAAGTGACTATAATATTTCTAAATGTTAATAAAGGGAAAAAATGGTAAAGGTGTCTCAGTTATATATTGAGCCATTAATTGAGTCTCCAGAACAGCTTCAATGTGTCTTTGCATACATTTTACAAGTCTGCAGTAAAGGGCTATCATTCTTCCACAAGATATTTGCTCAATTTGACGATGATGATGGTGGAAAAATACTGTCAAGTAAAAAATCTCTTACTTCTTTTCTTATTTCTTATCACTATCTTTAAATATTTATTACATTATCATGACATAAACAATGATAAAAAAGGAATTACAGTGAGATAAAAAGTAATGTCAATATAGTCTCCTCTGAAGGAAAATTATGAATGTATTTGCTATACAAATACATTTGCAAATTTCTCATGTCTCAAATTGACAACACTATAGTCCAAAGCCAACATAAACAAGAACAAGTAATGCACCAGGTATAAAGTGTGTGCAGGAGAACACAAATTGCAAAGCTTTGTGTAAAACAACACTCTGTTCTCTGAGCTGAGAGTGAAACTATGTGAGGAATGTGACTGGGTTCAAAAAGAGAGGAGTAGGGGAAAAAATCTGACTGAAAAATCCCTTCTTCCATGAGTATTCAAAGTCACTATGAAAGCATAGAAAACTAAAGTGTAGGTCATAAGATCAGGTCATGCCCTCAGTCCATGCATACACCCCCCTGCAGGCGTGGACTATCACACCGATTAAGCTTGAAACCCACACATACACATACATACACTCACACCTTGCTGAAATGCAACAAACAACAAGTGAAACGGAACAACAATGTTCTGCCAAAAAATACATTTTCTATCTTGGATCACAAAGACATCTTTGTATAAATGGTTATTTTAATTTATGTAAATTAAAATAAAGTGCATCACATACAGTAATTCATGCTTGTGTTTTGGGAAAAAAAGATAATTAAAGAACAATTCAGATTTCAGGCTTTCTATTTGCAAAAGCACTTTTCCTCAATTATTTTACTTATCTTACAAAATACTTTTTCAAATAGACCATGGTATCATTTCTATAATTTGCTGTTGTTGTTTTACTGTTCCTGCACATATTTAAGCATTATGTTGCGAGAGTGCTATTTTTCACTAAATATACTGCATTCACACACACACACACACACACACACACACACACACCGCACAAGCTTACAAAGCACTACTGTAATAAAACCATTTTAAAAATCCAGAAATACATGAGCACATCACATTCCGTCCATTTATTTATTGCTTTAGAATTTAAACGTGTGTGTGTGTGTGAATGGAGAATATTTAGTGATAGATAGTAAAAATCTGTAGTGGAAATCAATTGAAATAATCACATAGAAACTTTTTAAAGGCTGCTTCACCATATATGTAGGAACTACTTTACAGAACGACTTATGAGCATGATTACTGTTTCATCTAAACACACTCCCTGGATTCACCAGTAATTTTCTCCATACTGTTATATACAGTAACAAAGCTGTGCGGTGAAGTGTATCTGCTCCCACACATATATATAGTGATGTGAACAGAACTACCAAACTCACGGTATATCCACACTTATGTACACACACTGCTTAAACAATGAGCAACTATCGATCACTATGAGGTGAACATCCATGCTGGCTGAGAATGTAAAGCAGGTGTGTCAAACTCAGAGTCTGAATGACTGAAGCTCTACAGAGATTTTTTATTTCCCATGATGAAATCGGTAATGATATTATGTGCTGATTGTGGTCAAATGTTATTATAGAATATGAAAGAAATGCTGCTACTCCGTTTTATAACATATAATTGCATGCATCTGTCATTGTTAAAAATAACCAAATGTTCATAACTGGACTATCAGTGAATTTGGTTAAAATAAATGCTAATTATTTCTAGTTTTGCATTTGGCAAAGAAATTTCAACAAACATCCTCAGCAATTAGAGTATTAACAAAATCAACAATATTAATACATCCTATTATGCTACAGTTATAACAACACTATCATTACCAAAACAAAAACAAACTTTTGCCACCCTGCTCCTTCTAGCATATGTAGAGAAATATAACTCCTCTTACGATCACACTATTTTACACATGCTTATGTTAAGATCTGTTAAGAGCTGTGACTAATATCTTGCTTTATTAATCAGTTAATTCCCTCTGTATATACAGAAATGCCACAATATATATTTCTGTACCATAAAACATTTAGTTAGATGTATTACTAAATGTATGTAATATATGTATTATTGTGTATGTAAATTATTTTGGTGGTAACAATGTTTACACAATATGCAATGGTAAAATGTATAGTGCTATATTCCCTTGCTCTTTCGTTTGTCATTTTCATCCTGATTCAAATAAAAGTATAAACTGAGAAATACTTTTTTGATTTTATATGAAATAATTTTTTACATTTTCAATAAATAATTTTTTTTAGCTTACTAATACTAAAAATTAAAGATCATAACATAATACCAACCTATTTAGTCATACACCCATGACAACAAAATACTACAATATTGAACAAATATAATACTGTATTTTTTAATCAATATACATATAATATTTTCTGTTTTAAAGATGACATAAGACAATTTCTTTCTTCTTGTGTGCAAAACACAGCACCATCAGAAATAGAAAAAAAAAACATTTCCTAATATGTATAATATCAGTGTAATACAACATGTATAGTTTCTGCTAGTAACTCGCATGTGTTCTAAAAAAAACACAATTTTCTTCACCGGATGAGACTAAAAATGTACGATTGTCAAAGACAGTGGACAGGACTATCACTTAGACCAAGAAACTTGCTGGAGAAAAAAAAAAACATATCCTAAAACACAACATAACAAATTAATTATAAACGCTTTTAAAGGAGTGTAACTTCGAGCATAGACAGCTGCTGAACTTGAGCACGCTTCTGAAACTCTTCACTGCTTGTAAATCGAGGCGCTAACGTGTTGCATTAATAAACACGAAAACCTCAAACAGCTGGATCATATGGATTTCAACACTCAAGGAAGCTTGTGCAAGAAACGCAGACACTTCACTTTTTTCCACTTCTACAATCTCAAGCCAGACGAGGTTTGAGCTAAATATTTTGCTCGGCCTAATCTCCATTGAGACTCGGGGAGGAGTGAGGACGGCCGTGGGATTCCCCTACAGGATTTTTTAGTTCAAACTAAACACACGCAAAGAGAGCTCTCCAGTAAAAGACCAAACAAATACACTTCAAATCTAAACCTTCTTAAAGCCCCATCACTCAGCTAGCGCACTGTATACCTGCGCTGTCTTACAGTCCTGGGCTCTAGCTTTGACCTGTGAGCCCTTGCAGCACTGCTCGGAACGGGAAGGTGAGTTTAAGGGGGAAAGACAGAGTGAGCTTGTCTGGAATAGGTCCATGTCACCCTGTGCTCGAACTTTGAATGAACCCATGGAGGGAGTGAAAAACTTGGTGCATAGCTACAACCCCCCTGCTGCTGCAAAACAACACAGACAGAAAGAAAGGGAAAGGCAACAGGGGAGTCTGACTTCAATGCAAACGCCACTCCGGGGCAGAGCTGCAGCCGAGGAAGCTGAATAAACGACAGCGTTCATGCTGAAGTTATCCGGCCAGGAGAGAGCGTTCAGAGAGAGAGATATCTCCTTTAGATATCTCCATCCATTTTATTTCACGCACTAATAACTGTGAAAAATGCCTCAGCCTTTTCTGTGATGGAGTCGCAGGCGCAAATTCAGCGCCCCTCCGTCTCTCCAGAGGTGAAAATAAAAAGTCTGAAGTCTATCTGGTATGAGATTCAGGTCGCTCGTGTCATTTTATATTGTCAGCAAGAAAGACTGGTAGCACTGTTATCACCAAACGGACATGTCACGAATGAATTCCCTGAATGTTTTAACCTATACACACACACACACACACACACTGGAAACCTGGCACCTGGTAATTTACCCTAATCATTAAACACTTAAAATCACGCAGGGCGAAATTTCCACCATGTTTCTGCTCAACGTGACTCTTGCAGCTCTTAAAGCCAGAATGTAAAAAAATATATATGTGATATGGGAGACAGCGGTGAGTAAAAGAGACATTGACAGAGCAGCAAGGCAGAAACATATGTACACAAAGAGATATTTTTAGCTGAAATACAGGGAGCTACCGAGGCAAATCAAATAGTCACCATCTACAAGTGGCAAAGGTGGCACAATCAGGCTTTAGCATTTTAAATATACATATTTTACATTCAAAGCAAGTGAAAAATTAAATGTTTTTATTTGCCTATGGGGATGTTTTTTCAACTAAAAGAGATGAGCTTTCCAACATGTGCACACGTAGACCATTACATATTTCCATATATTTCCAAAAGTTTCGCCATAAATGAGCTATAAAGGCAGGGCTAAAAAAAAATTATAAAATTAAAAAAATATATATTTTAAATGTCTAAACTTGAACCTTAATTATATTTAGCATGTCAAAAAAAATATATAATACTTGACTTAATTGTGAATTAAGTCTTTCTTCAGTCATATTCATTCCTTCAACACTTTAATTTAGGCCTAGTTTATGCTGTGGGCTTTTATCTTCAAAGTGGCTTTTTAATACTAATATTAATGATAAATTTATTGAATGTAGCTGTTTTTAGAAAACTGTATACAACATGTAAAGGCACAGACTTATTTATAACAACAGTTATACATATGTGTAAAGGCTAATATCTCTATAACCTGCTGAACCTGAGCTTTCTATATGAGCTAAGTGAAGAAAAAAAATGAATAAATAAAAATAGATAGATAGATAGATAGATAGATAGATAGATAGATAGATAGATAGATAGATAGATAGATAGATAGATAGATAGATAGATAGATAGATAATGTAAAATAGAGATATAAACTGACCTGTTTTTTCTTTTATTTCACACAGGACGTTAAAGAGCGCCGGCTTCATCCTGTGACAGTTGAGCGCGTGCTTCCTAAAACGCCAAAAAATAAATAAATAAAAAAAAAAAAACATTTTTTTTTTTTTTTTTTTTGTAAATTAGGCGCGTGATCAGAAGCTCGCGCCGTAAACATTTTCCCGCCTTTTTGCGCGCGCCGGAGAAAAGCGAAGCTGACGCGTAGCTGCTGAACAAATCCTCCGTCAGCTGTGTACCGCAGCCGCCCGCCGACACCTTCCACATCCATTACCCTCTCTCTCTCCTACATTACTGTTCTCCATACAAATACATGTTCAGAGCCGTGCGTACTATTATTATATTTTTACAATTTTCTCAGCTGATTCTAATGATGGTGTTTATCTTAATTTGACAGCATCGCAAACGTATTGTTTTGGTTTGAAATAATATTTGATCCTAATCAATTATCCTGCTTTTAGTCTTGCAGAACTAACCAGGACACGTCTCAAATCGCAGACTGACGTGCTAAGTGGACTGTCAGAAGAGTGCAGTAGCTGTGGGTTCCCTGTTAGCGGGCCACAACACTGTGCGCTTCTGGAGGTAGCCGCGTTCAACGGCTGGTCGTCATGGTAACAGGGAAAGCTTCGATAGCTAGCTCTTCAACAGACATCCAATTCTTGTACAGCTTGTAAACTTTTTGACATCAAATAGCGATTAGAGATTATAAAGAATTTATTCAGTAACCATACAAATCATAAATATATTTTTATTTATAACTAAATCTTTGGAGTATTTAACTTGGGCATCTAAACGGCCACGTCGGCGTGGAGGAATCAATACTCAGGGTAACAGTCACCTCAGCTCACTCATATCGAGTGTATCAAGTGGCCAACATGTTACTTTTACATTATAAAATAAGTTTTAATATTACAACTATTTTGTATTTTAATTGCATACCAATCAGGCCTGTTACATACATAGCGTTTCTAAATGTAAATGAGAGCGATCATGTTAATGTGTTTGGAGTGGTTTACATCAAACTATATAGAACTGGTACAAATCGGGTCATAATAATAATAATAATAATAATAATAATAATAATAATAATAATAATAGACAACAATTAAGAGATCTAAGCCCAGTATTTTACAAAGCTGTCATTATTATTATTATTATTATTATTATTATTATTATTATTATTATTAATTCCAATGCTACACTCACTACAAATAATTACGTTATATTATTGTTTAGAATATTACAATATTGTTAATATTATTTATTAATACAATATTATGTTGTTACAAAATAATAATAATAAAAATAATTTATATTAATACATTATTATAACTATTATTATTGTTTTTGTATCATTATCATTAAAATTAATTACTGTATTATTAAAAGTATATGAATGAAAGTTGAAAGTGCTACATATTTAATGCGACTTAAAGAAAAACTATGTACTGCAATATAACTGTCCTCTCACAGTGATACTGTGTGTGTGTGTGTGTGTGTGTGTGTGTGTGTGTGTGTGTGTGTGTGTGTGTGCGCGCGCGTGTGTTTTGACAGCTTACCTGGCCTGCGCTTCGTCCAGACTTTGGTCTGTAATCGTCATGATTTGTTGTAAAATGTCTCCGATGTCCTGCTTTCTGCCGTCGCCGTCGGCTCCTCCGGTTCCCTCCTGCATGTGCTGAGGCAGGCCCGGGTGCGCGGTCATCCCCACGCCGGCGTGCGAGTGCATCATCCGCGGCTGCTCGTCCATGTCTGCCGCTTCACTCTCTTTCTCTCTCCCTCTCTCTCTCTCTCTTTCCCTGCAGCTTCGGCTAAACCTTACGTCTCAGACAGGGTCGCTCGCCCGCTCGGCGGTGAACACACACACACACACACACACACACGCAAAATAAATAAAAAAACGCGTACAAGGTTGTGTTTGGACTCCGTGAAATATGAGCTGAACTCTGATGGCCGGGTTGGACTTCAGCAGTGGATTGAGGCGCGTGTGTGAACTGGAGGCTGTCTCACCGTTCTCCGGGTAAATCACAGTGGCTGCGATGTGAACTGAACACTCTTCCATGCAGCCGCTCTCAGTTCAGTCCATCCTCTCGCTTTTGTTACACGTTCACAGCGCAAACACCGACTATGGAGCACAAACCCCGCCCGCGAGAACCGATTGGAGGGCTGAGCACCATCAACTCCCGCCCATCTTACACCATTGGACAGTTCTCACTACTGGCTCCTCCTCTTATGCCTTTCCTCGAACGTCAATCATGGCGCAGCGAGAAGACGTTGAGTCGCGGGAACGAGCCTACTATACCCTGCTCTTCCTGATGCTCCTCCATTCACCTAGGCTGGACTAAGGTTCACTGATTTCGAAGAAAACATGTAGCATTCTAAGCATATGTAGCTTTCACGCTACACGAGCTTTTTCTATTGTTTTTTTTTTATTTTTGTTTTTTTTAGCGTTTCTTCATTTCTATTAAATAGCAAGGCGTCACACAGGAACAACAATGTTACTATCATGATTTAGTTTGTCTGCTTTCCCTGTTCGAGAATCTACTGAATTTGGTCCAAGGAGAGTCTTTCCAGAAAAAAAGAATTCCCTGAAATGATCATCAAAAGTTTAGCATTGCAGCACAATATTACTTTTTCATCCAGTCCCAATTCTTCCAACTTCCAAGTAGACAGTTTCCAATCTTATTACATGACCCACATTCAAAGTTATTTAAATAAACACGAAAAATTATTAAACATAAATAGAAAGAAAACGAGGATGGCCATAGCTAGCTAATTACCCGTATTATATGCCTTACCTGTTACACAACAGGTTGCACATCAAAAGGAAACCATATAATTTGTATAACAATGTAAATTTTACTACGCTAAATGACATATGACACTATTAATATACAACAAAAAAGTCTTATTGGATTATATGCATGCAGTCGTATAAGCTTTGGATTTTGTCTGTCATATTTGTTTTTGGAAACCAACCCAGCTAATAGGATATCAACAAAATCCTCTTTTTATTTTCAATCTCCAAGACACCATTATGTTTTTCCAGCCTAATGCCAAGTAGCACATTTAATCTACAATGGTAGATAAGACCTACTGCTAAGTAAGTGTGCTCTAATTCTTTTCTTTAATTTTAGATAAAGAAAAATACAATTGCCCTGAGTATTTTTGAATTGTTTAGCTACATTAGGTTGCATTATATTTCAGGGCACTCCTATATAATTCCAGACATCAAGCCTTTTGACTGAATGCAGTCTAAAGCCACACAAACCCATTTTGTACAGCCTGCTACATGGTCCGTGAGATTGTGGTTTTATTCTGGTGCTCAGTGCAATGTGTATTATTTTTTCCAGGTATGTTGGAGGCCTACGCATGGCTGCGTTTGCTTGCCTCGCCCTGATGTAAGCCGATGACCCATAGTGTGCAGGCAAGTGTGTGTGTGTGTGTGTGTGTGTGTGTGTGTGTGTGTGTGTGTGTGTGTGTCGAGGCTGAAAAGTGCCCTTCAGGCCCACCGAGTCCTCCATTCCTCTGCTTCTGCCATGGGGGGGCTACAGGAAAAGGGCCAAGGCACAGACCCACCCACACAGATAGCACAGATTGTCTCAACACTAATCCTACTTGACTGAAAGATGTTTTATGCTGATGATGTAAAAAGCTGATATATTAGAACATCAGCCTATACGTGTATATGTATATATATATATATATATATATATATATATATATATATATATATATATATATATATATATATAAAACACATCAGTAAAGGTCCATTAAAATTATTATTATTGTATAATTATTATCTTTCCTAATATAAAAATATAAAATGGTGATCTTTGTTATCATATATTGACGATATTGTTGCACTGAAACAGTTTGTTCATGTGAGATGTCAGAGGAAAATATGCAGCTTTGTTAAAGATAAGGGTATAACAACTAATACAATTTATAGTGAGCAGAAAAAGCATCTCAACATACACATCAAACCTTCAAGCAGAAAGGCCACAAGAGCAGACAACTCCATCATGCTTCATTTCTGTCAGCTAAGAAGTTGAATGTGAGGCAACAGAGCACATATTTTAAGTTAAGTTTTTAATAACTGCACATCAAGGACATGTGTTGCCGAATTTCTACATAATCTCTAACAAGTATGTTAGCAGAATAACTTTTGCACTGTTGCTGCACTTCAATATGGAATTTTATATCATCTTTTCAAAAATGGAATATGTGAACAGATGTAATGATGCAATGTGTTAAAAGAGTGATATTGTGTTGTACAATTTTTAACACTGAAAATTCATTAGTGATGAAAACATAGTTGTTTATTTATCTAGGTGAATCCTACTAAGATTAGCTTCACCAAGATGTTTAGAAGTTTTATTGTAATTGTATAGCATATAAACACTCACTTAACAGGACATTTAAAATTAATTGAATTGCCAGTTTCTTAGCTACACCAACTAGCAATCTGGGAAATTCAATTTATGTCAAAACAAGAAATATGCAATAGTACAGCAGGGAACAAATCATTACAAAAAGTGAAGCAACTTATCAATTAATGTTTGAAATGTATGACAAAAGCAGCTACTAGGTAAGCAGTAATTTGAGGAGCATTTCCACAACCCCAGGATGAACTTCTCATTATTTAGATCTCAGCTACCTTCTCCCAGGTACATCATATTAGGAAATTTAGTAGCAAATCGCATAATTCTTTTCATGGGTGCAGAGTCCCATGAAAGCTTCAACAAACATGCTGAACCAAATTGTTGCACCAACAAATGTAAATAAATTGTTTGTTTAATAGCTAATATTTATAACTCATAAATTGTGTTGATATGAATTGGTTAAAATAACAACTTTTGTAGCTAAGTTACCTGTGATAATTACGAGGCAAACCAGTAACCTACTCATTAAAAAGAGATTGTGTGCTGTATGAAGAGTAGGTCAGTGTTTAAAGAATACCTGTTGTATTTTTCGAATTGAGTAACCAGTGAGGAATCGTGAATAAACAAATAAAATATCTTTAAAGGATTTTTCCAAACTGGAACACAAATCTGGTCTGAATGCATCCCTTGTTGATATTTTTAGTTCGAAGTTCTTCATATGAATTGATTGTTCATTAGAGACACGTCTTTTGCTTGTGTACCATTAATTTTTATACATTCTCAGAAATATATAGAAATAGTACTAAATTGTTTCACTATATCCTTACGTTGTTTCACTATATCATTACGTTAAAGTATACGTGTTGAAGATACAGACCTAAAGTAAATAAGGTGCACATTTGATGCATCACAGTACCACCCTGGTGATTAGAAAATATCGGCTTTTTTCTGAAATCAAACATGAAAGCGTGTTTTATTCTGTATCACAATCCCTATTCTGTGAGGAATGTTGTTTACAGAGCGTCCATGTGTATGTGCGTACGAGGCTCTTTAGCCGAATGATTGTGTGCTGGCTTGGAGCTTGACTGGGCAGATGTTTGGCCAGTGTGACAATGTCTGCTGCTGCACACACACACGCTCCCTCAGGTATTCTCGTTAGACCAACACTTAGCAGATGGCACAGCAAACATTCGGCCTCTTCTCACTGCCAAGAATGAAGCGACTCTGCCCTCCTGCAGTGGCCAAAAATCCGTTCACTCAGGAATACAGGTTTTGCCTCACCTTACATTTCTGCAGTGACTACAAAACAGTTTTAAATAAAACAACACAGAGTTAGCACTGGATTGTGTGCATGGGTGCATGTGTATAGTGTCTGTGCCTTTTGCGTAAATAGTTTTTTTCTAGTTTAGTTTTGTAGAGTCCTATAGTATCCAGTCTTCTATTTATTACAGCCATTGAGGAAAACTGATGTACATTTTGCTCCACTGTGCTGGTGGCAGACTAGCGAACTCTTCTACTTGGGCATTGTTTTCTTTATATTGCCATCCTAATGTGATCCAGTGTGTTATTGTTACAGTTATTAAAAGTAACAGGGGTTATTTCAGACAGCTGTGTGAAATGCAACACCAGTGCAGGAAGACATGGCATTCTCGTTCTCCTGTCTCCCTATAGATCACAGCAGGGAGACCGTTATACTGAGACGACACACACTCTGATAAAAGCATTAACACCTGAGGACAAAGAGAGGGAGGACACTCATTTTAAAATTTTATTAGAAACCACAACTAGTTCATCAAGTGATAAATTATGAACGTGGAGCCTGCAATATTAATTTAACTAAAATTTCTGTGCTGTAAATATTTATTTTAATATTGTGCCATAAACAAAGCGCTCATAATTCGTTGTTTTAATAATGTAAAAACAGCAAAACTGTGACAGACCCTAATGACGTACTGCTGCAGACAGATTTGAGAACTTCTACAGCTGCATATCAACCAGAGACTGGGAATTAACGCCAAATCGTATATCACACATCTCATCTGTGAAAAAGCTCACTGTAATCACTTAACCCCAGCTTTGACGTGCATGGGAATGTGTGTGTGTTGGTAAACTAATGCATCGTGTGTCTGTGTGTGTAAGGGTGGGGTGAGGGATATATTCGTTTGAGTGTATTGGAGCTGACACTAGTGTTCTCCGTAGTGGATCAGTTGATTTCTCAGCAGACAGGAACCGTTTGTAGTGCCCTTAGTCATTTCCGGAGATAAAGAGGCTCTGTGCTTTCAGTGCCTCTCATGTCAGGGCCAACTTTATCAGGACTGGAAGGATAGAGGATAAATTCACAATATGATAACTGCACAACTATTTCAAGTGATAACTGGAGGGGAGGGGGGGAGAATATTGCAATCACACAATGGGAAATACAAGAAAGTTAAACAAATTGATGTTATCATGAAATGGCATGATGAAAATTTGCCTTGCATTCATTTAAAAATATTTGTCTTTTTCCATTATGACACTGCCAAACTTAAGGACAAATTATCTTAACCAAAATAATGATTTAGATATAGATACATTTTAAAGGGATAGCTGTTTTAAAATGTGCAGGAAAAAATATATGTAATTGTGATAAATACTGCAATTTGTTTTATATATATTGGTGATGTTCAATTCACAATGTTTCAGATTCCAAAAATGTGTCAAAATCTTCATTTGATAGGGTCATAATTGCCTTAATAAATAAAAAAGAATATATAGTGCATTCATACTTTACAACAGAATATCATATCAAAAAATAAGTCACTAAATATAGTTATAGCTTTCCATATTACAATTATTTAATGTGTGTGGCCATTATTATATATATTATATATATATATATATATATATATATATATATATATATATATATATATATATATATATATATATATATATATATATATATATATATATATATATATATATATATATATATATATATATATATATATATATACTGTATATGTGTGTGTGTTTATGTGTATATGTGTATATGTGTGTATATGTGTGTGTGTGTGTGTGTGGCCATTTGTGTGTGTGTGTGTGTGTGGCCATTTTTATCCAAAAAAGATTTGAATGAATGGATTTTGCATCCAAAACCAAACTCTAATGTCTCATGATCAACTTCATTCTTATGTGTTTGACCCATCTCTCCAGAGTGTGAATTGAATAATATTTCATCATCTGTATGAAATGGAGTTGTTTTTCTCTTCTCAGAACGTGTCTCCAGAACTTCTTATACACTTAATTTAATCTCCACTTTTCTCCTAAGGGTGATTTAGGAGAAAGAACTGAGAAGGCAGTGATCTTTAATACAACACTGAGATGTCCTTTGTATCTCTTGAGATAAAGAAAGGTGACCTCAAGCAATACTGTTTTCCTATCTGTGGCCACCAGAGATAAAGGTGTAATCCAACACATACAAACACACACACACACACACACACACACACACACACACACACACACACACACACACACTATATGTTCTGTGAGTTACTTATATCACCACCATCCATATTATAATACAAAAGAATAACTTTTATAATAAAAAGGACATTACTGACACAACTAATTTTTCATTCCTATTCTGTAACTCTGTCCTGCTCTGGGTCAGGGTAAACCCAAATCCTATCCTACAAACACCATACGTGAGGAGGGATTACACCCTGGATGGGAGAGCAGTTCATTGCAGCTGATGGTGCCACACATTTGAATAAAACATGAAAATAATATGCTTCATTAATCCTGTTTGCTTCAGTGCCTTTAAGCCAAAACCCATTTAGTTTAAAGGCAGTTCATTCATTTATACTTCTGTTTATTTGTTCATTTGTTCATTCGTTCATTCGTTTGTTCATTTGTTTATTTGTTCCTCCATTAATTTATTAACTGATTAATTGATTAATTGATTATTTGATTCATTCATTGATTCATTCATTCATTCATTCATATATTCATTTATTTCCTTTACCACTTTGTTCTGGTCAAGCTTATCCAAGGAAGCTGAAATACCCACTTGATACAATGGCAGTCAATTACAGAGCAGTAGGCACACACACATTCACACACTCATTCACCCCCTGGGGCAATTTAGATTCTTCAGTCATCTAAAATATGTAAATGCTTAGCAAAAATGTTTAAGTCCAACCATTAAACGCTAACAATAAGGGTTTTAGAATGAAACACCAATGAGAGAAAGCCGTAAAAAAGGTTGTGCTAATGTACTTTTATTCAACGTTTTATATATTCAACATATATATGCATTTGCAGATTTGCATTCTAGCTCATCACTGTTTTTAATGAGCAGAGAAAATCAGATTTTCTCCTTAGTGTTAATTTGAAGCTGAATATTTTGACTCAATCATTAACGCATTCCCATGGTGCATAGTGTCAGTGAATGTTAGAAGCACTGTTCTGCTCATTAGTTTTTTATGCGCTCACACACACACACACACACACACACACACACACACACACACACATATGCACTCACAAATTACAGAATGTTGTTAATGCTATTACACCACCTAGGTTTTAGGCAGATGTGCAAATTAGGAAATGTTATTTATTCGAATTCAAGCTTTTAAATATATAAAAGAAGTAAAAAAAATAGAAATGTATTCAATATACAAAATATATATTGCACAAAACAAATGCATAATTTGTCCTTTATGTAACGGTTTATTGTCAGGAAAATCACGTTTAAAAAAAACTTTTTATGCACTTAATATACAGCAAATTATGAAATTGTTTTTACAGTATAAATAAATGCAGTCCAGCTACTGTATTCAACAATCAGGACAGATGATGAGCTGAGGGTTGAAGAGACACAGGAGAGTAGGAGAGTGAGAGAGAGAGAGAGAGAGAGAGAGAGAGAGAGAGATACAGATGGAGAGGAAGGAACACTATTTGTAATATTTGACATGTACTCCTCCAGCAGCTGTCAATACAATATGTGTGGTGGCTTGGGAAATCCCTTCTCATGATCAAATGTGACATTATCTACTATGTACAGTTCTGAAAAACGCCTGCTGACTAAATTTTTACTGATAATGAATGTGTCTGTAATTGGTCATTTAAGCATTTATAAATGTTTTGCTTTGGTGTCTAACTATTCACAAATCTTGACCAGAGAAAATCACACTTGGTTTCAGACATTTGTAATCGGAATAAATGTTGTTACTACAACTGAAAATTTTACTGATTGTTACATTTTCTCTGTGACTGAAGTGATTATTTAAAAAAGAAAGCATAAAAAAACTCACAAACTAGACTAATTAAAACACATTTCCACCTAATTGGTTAACTTATTCTTATTTTTGAAAGCCTAGGTGTTAATATTTTATTATTTTTTTATACAGCATTTATGCTGTACTCCCGCACATATCTCACATGGAAAAATAACTCCATTGTGGTGACCCAGACTCTGTAATTGTAGGAGAAAACAAATTATGTGGACCACCATCGTTTGTTTTTCAACCAATCGGGACAAGAAGGCATCTCTAATTGCCTGCCAATCAGTTTGCACATACACACATGTGCATGTGTTTGAGGGAATGTGTTTGAGTATTTTTGTAGACAGCATGTGTGATAGATTATTTCAGTCTAATTCCGCCAGAATTATTGACTATTCCTTTTATCTATGCAATGACTGTAGGGAAGAAGCAGACAATGTAAGTAGGCAACAATGTGAATTTTAAGAATTACGGATTATATGACACATCTCCAGGTTATTCTGAATAAAGCTATCATCTTATATAGCTATTCTGTCAAATCACAGTGAGCCACGTGCAATGAGCTTGTACATCTTCAGCTCGTTCAGGTGGTTCAGGTTCATTCTGTCAGGAGCCTCTTTGCTCCGTGTCCTTCTGTAATCACAGTCTGGCCATACCTCCACGAGCCTCCTGTCACATCAATCACCAGCTTGTTTATTTGCAAAGGCTCATTATGTTAGGCTGGCATCTGCCCACCTCCTCCTCCTCCTCCTCTCCTCCTCCTCCTTCTCCTCTGATCCCATCCTCCTGTTTCCGTTCTAAAATATTACTCTCTAAAAGTACAATAGTGCAGCTACAGAGTTTAGGGATTTCCCCAATCCGACACTAACTTCATAATTAGCTGAAAGCTGAAGTAACCTGGGAAAATGACTTAAAAAGGAATATGATTAGCAAGGACCACCAGGACTTATGAAAAATACCTTAGTGGTAATGGCTGTTAAGTAGAGGTCAAAACAGGACAGCTTTCATTATCCCATCCATCTAAACAAAGACACTACACGATGTCAGGGTTTTGTTGCAACAATGCAGGCACTCTTATGTATTTGTTCACCTTTTGAGTATCACCTGGGAAAGTGATTGCAACTTGTGGGCTTGTGAGGCAGGATGCAACAGCATAAAATCACAGGTCATTGCCTTTATTGTGTGCAATTCGCAAATCAGCGGTCAATACACATGTAGGCCGCACTATTGAAGACAGCTCTATAATGATACGGCAGGCACAATTTGGGAGAACAAACAGCATCAGCAGACAGAAAAACAATGCTCAGATACTTACAATTACAATAGACAAGACTTTTGGAGACAGAGATAGAGGTAGACAAATAAATTACTGCAAAACACAGAACAGTTGAACACATTAGAGAAATTAAACCAGTAAAAATAAAGAGATGGAGACAAGGTCTAAACCAAAACAAAGGCAAAGAGAAAGGAAATTTGTGACATAATGTAATTGCATAAATACATGATTACTGTTGTCATCTGAAGTGCACATTAAATCGATTTGCCTAAAAAGTGAATTTGAGATGTTTGCCACAGTTTGCATGTGTGCTGGTTCACTTTCAAACTACACACTTTTAAATGATCAGAAACCAAGCAAACAAAAAATGATAAATACTCATTTTTTGGAATCACAGATTTCCATAATACGTTATATTTCTGCAGCACTACAGTTCATTCCGATATTTTTCCCATTACTTTTCTATTTGCAGTATATAATGAAGAGCAGTAGTCCTCAAGTATAAAATAAATAAAAATGTATCCAAGTACCCTTGACAAAAGTCTCCTGAAGAGCTTTTACCTGGATATGTCAAATTCTCACTGTTTGTGAAGCTACAAAAAATTGTGTTTTCCTTGCTCAAACATTCAATAAAGGCCATGATAAATACCTGGTGTGTGAATTTGGTGAATTAGAACAGAGAATAGATAAACACATTATATACACTGTTCTACTAGAACAGTGCTTAATGTAGCAGGGTGACCTTATCCAGTAGGACAAAAATATGGTTTAAACAAGAAATATGGGGTTATACAGCAAAGGAGTATTCCACAAACAGCTCTGCTGCAATTATAGCTGTGTGATAATGTGAGACAGCCGGATTCAACTGCAAACACACGCTGGCCACAAATGCAAATGAACAACCATGGAATGTAGAAAGAACACCGTCCTTAATGACATGCTAGAGGCCAAAACACTCATATTTTAAGCAAATTTCTCTACACGGAGCTCTCCACTCTACATCCACAGAGTCTGTCCTTGCACAGAGGTGTTCTGCTTTCACTGCTCTCTCACACTAGGGTGATAATGCAAAAGAGAACATTGGAATATCTGAGTTATTTATAATCAAAATATACAGAACAGGTGTGTATTTGGTTTCCATGACTATATATTCTGCAAGCCCTATAACCTTTTGTAGGACAGGGATATAGGTAAAGTCTATGGACATTTCAAAGAAGCAACATAGGGGCCTACAACATAAGGCTGACCCCTTATGAATAGCCTGTAGGTTAATCTGCTAATTAGCAGACCATACAAAATACCACTCTTCATAAATCACTCAGCTAAACCACGATGGAGCACCCAGAGAAGGTAAATACATATGACCTCTAGCAATTTGTTACAGATAACAATGTTAATGTTGTGCTTTATTTCATTAAACACTTGTTTGAACATTAATTTCGTAAACCAATCACTTATAGACATTTCTCAGTGGTAGAACTGTGCATTATAGATAATAGATTCAGTCACGTTTATTGAGATGATACAATATAAATAAATAAATATGGATTAGACGTGTTACTGTTTGGGATGTTACTAGCGATGACTGAGAATTAGCAGTGGTGGGATAAGTTTTTGGTTCGCTTACTAGCTCACGTTAATTAATACATTTATTCATTCTAGCTAAACAGTTTCTAGCAAAGATGTTTCCTTATATTTTCTTCAGATAATTACCTATAGGGTAAATTAGCACCAAACACCAAAATAATATTTTACATTTAATACAGAGTTTTTATTCTGTAAAAGATCAGGCTAGCTTGTAAAGCTCACTCAGTTAGCTAATGGCTTATCTGCACGTGTATCCACATGTTGGATGTTAAGCTGTAAAATTCTGATATCTCTATGGGTTTCAGTTTGGGTAATTTGCAGATCATTATCATGCGGTTTCCTCAGATGCATTTTAAACTGAAGATACCTGATTGGGATTTGGGATGTTCATCTGTCTTCACTGTCTCAACCATAAAGCACTTGCAACATTTTGCACCTCAAGTGTAAAATTTCATCAGAAAACTGCTTTAATTTGGTCGACAACATAATCATTTATTTGTATTTTTAACTGGCTTACACTTTTACTATAATATCTTTTAATCTGTGATTTTTTATACATAAATACGTTCATACATATATATATATAAGGAAAGAAAAAATGTACTATTACAATTAACTATATATTTACATACTACAGATTTCTTTGCTTTCTACCCTTAGCTGAAGCAGGTACGTGAGGCAGGAAAAACACTAAGACTTTCTGCAAAAGAACAAGAGCTCATGTCTAGTTAGTGTTCAAGTAAATTTAAGCAAACACAACAGAATGAGAAGTAGTTCAGGCAGCCAGCCTTAAACAGTCAAGGGAGGGCTGGTAGACCCCAAGGGCATCTTAATATATTAGAACTGACAAGTCTTACTTACCCTTATATTTACTTGCACATTAGTGATATTGATACTGATCAGAGCTGGGCAAAGACCCTTAGAGCGGCAGGTGCTCAACATTAAAATGAAGCACATAGATCAGGATGCCAAATGCAGCACAACATGATGAACTATTAGTAGCTACATTCAAACAGAACAACAAAAAAAACACCGTATGATGTGATTAGAATGGAAAATATTTATAAACTGGCAACATCCTACATATAGAAAGACAATTATTATAACAAGGACAAAGGGTGTCACAGTGGGTAGAGTTGAGGTTTCTATCTGTGTAGAGGTTCTGTGCATGTTCTTTCTATTTGAACACTGGGTCTTTTCTCTGGGTTCTCTGGTTTTCTCCTACCTCTCAATGATAGAACAGTAGGTTAATTGTGCCCCCGGCGTGAATGAGTGAATGTGGGTGCCCTGTGCATTGCTGCAGTGTGCAGCCAAGCTAGCACATAGCTACAACGTGACAATATACAGTATATACACTATATGGACAAAGCTAGAGGCACACAATTGTATAGGATGTCTTTGCTTTAACTTGAACTTGAAAACCCAAACCTGTTACAGCATGTCAATGCCCCCTGTTCACAAAGCGAGATATTGGAGATATTGTTTTCCTGGTTTGGAAAGGGAGATCTTGAGTGGCCTGCTACAGAGCTCTGATCTCAACTCTACTGAACACCTTTGGGATAAATTGAAACACTGACTTCACCCCAGTTATCCTTACCTTGAATAAGTACATACCTACACTTGTGTCTGATGAACACAAATGTCCAAAAAAATCTGGTGAAACATTTTCCCAAAAGAGTGGAGTGAATTATAAAAGCAAATTGGGACTAAATGTGGAATGCGATGCTCAAAAATCACATACCATACTTATGACCAGGTGTCTGCAAACTTTTGCCAATAGAGTGTACATTTGAGAGTTGGCTTGGAAATTCTTAAACCCAATACACTTGACATGTCCACATTGCTAATTGAAGACTAAATACAGGGTAATGGGTTGTGGTTGTATTACAGTCATATTACTACTGTGTTTTTTCCATTTCTGAATTTGTAAAAAGGGAAATTAGCTTATAAAAGCTCTCCTTTTTCATATGCTAAGAATGTCAGGTGTGGTGCCCAAGTAGTTTGATGGAGATGCAGTGCACTCCTAACAAAAGGGGTCCTTTTGGGAGTGGTGCCCCTTTGGAGAAAATAATCACCACAGACGCTTCCCTTACTGGCTAGGGAGTAGTGTGGGGAAAAACATGTTGGCTTTCATGTCTAAGCAGTGTATCACTATGGCCTACAAACTTGCTAGACATCTCTATGAGGACCGTCTCCTTCTCATGGGAATTATTTAGAGTTATGGCAGGAGTCAGTGCTCCTGCTCCTATAAGAGCTTCACCATGCATTTTCTCCCGGTTTTACAAGGTTAACATCACTCCTCCAAGTAGTGGTGGTCATCTCTGAGCAACTTTCTGTGACATCCTAAGGTG
Source organism: Silurus meridionalis (assembly GCF_014805685.1). NCBI lineage: Eukaryota > Metazoa > Chordata > Actinopteri > Siluriformes > Siluridae > Silurus > Silurus meridionalis. Next base: position 21,572,063 of record NC_060884.1, read on the forward strand.
AGTACTATTTTTCATTTCACTGGTCCTCCTTTTTAAAGCTGAATAAGAGCTGATCTATGCATAAATTCTTTATTTTTAAAAGTGTTTGGAAATCAGCGTTTATGAAGCTGTAATTAATCTGGCATATTTTAAAAGAGTCTTGGTTTATGCAAATATTTGCACCCAACTTTACTCTGATGATTGAAGCCCATTCTTTACATACATTATCCATGTGATTATTATTGCCCCTTCTAGATAAGTTGAAATGGAATCCTAGATATGTATATACTGACACTATGGCTATATGGACCCTGATAACTGCTAAATGTTTCTTGTCATTTGGGAACTGGTATATATTCCACAAGGCTCCAGGAAAAAATGGCTGTATGACAATAGTATTTATTGCAAATACTCCATCATAGAGTATGTCACTAGGTGACTTTGTTGGAAGGTTCACCCTTGCTGATTATCTAAGGTTCATGGAACAATAACAGCAAAGATTGATCCCTCCTCCTCCTCCTCTTACATGACCATGAGTTTTTTTCTAACAGATTACAATAAGTAAGCACTGGTTGCCCATCTATACATGGTTCTCATTAAAATCAATGGCACCTAGTTTGATTTGAAATGTAAATAGCTGCCTTTACTCTTGGTACAACAAACACATAATTGGCTCAGAGAAAAAAATATTTCATAGTATTGAACAACCATTAAGGCTTAATTCGAATGAGCCATATGTGTAGTTAAAATGACTAAACAGGTTTAATTTTGCAACACTGCAGTTTGTCTCAGTCTTGTCATTGTTTTTCACAGTGGGGCTTCTCAATTGTCCAGTCAGCCAACTGCTAGTAAATAAGAACTATTAGTCAGTCCTAGCACAGAAGGAGGGAACAATCAAAGCTCAAAAGGTGTCATTTTTCCTAATAGAAATAAAAAACATTTTTAACTGAGTTCCTTCTAAATCTTTACAGAAATACCAAGTGACCTTTGCACAAATGCGACTGTCCATGTAATCCCCATTGTAAAACTGTCTTTTACCATCCCCTCCGAATGATATCAGTTGACATGATAGCAAGTTATGAATGCTTTAATTCCAACCCTGAGATTTATGCACCACATATATGTATATGCAGTATACAATATGCAGTATACACAGTAGCAAAGCAATTTATTTTTTTACATAACCATGGTTGATGTATAAGTTTATGATTATGTAAAAAATAAATTGCTTTGCTACTGTGCACAACATTCATAAATTCATAAATGGCAAAAGAAACACAACATCTATAGAATAATAAGAAACTGTAGATATGATAATATGCTATATAGATTTATGCTAGATTCACTACCTAGCAAACAAATTAGCTTATATTTTGCCTTTGCGCGCTCAATTTCTGGTGTCTACTGAGGTAAAGCTGGTGAGTCTTTCTCAATAGGTAAATCAACCTACTTTGTAGAAATGCTCTATAATTGATGTATTAGATACCTTACTGACCTTTGTGCAACTCCTATATAAAAGCACTGACTGGGAATTTTAAAAGCCAGCAGAACCAAATAACAAACTCGTGATGAATGCCCCTGTGTATTGCCCACTGAATAGTGTGATCCTCTGTTTATCTTGGCTGATACGGTAAGACTGAGAAACGAGACATCATTTCCTCCAGCTCCATTTGCCAGATCTGAATCTGGCCGTGACTACATTGATGAAATATTCAGTGTGTTTGTGATATGGTGCGCCCGTGAGGACTCAGACGACCCTTACGACACTCGCATTCCAAAACCATCAACCTCTCCTGTTTCTTTTAAATTCTGTAAGCCGAGCGCAATCCGAAGGCCGAGATAAATTAGGCGGGAAGTGCTGACTCATCACTACGTCTCCACGCTGTTGCGCTGACCCTGAAGGGGCAGCCGGGGGAGGAATTGAGAAATGCCCGTTTTAATGCCTATCCAATATATACGGCATCTGTTCTGCCACAGGCTGAAGCAATCATGCACCAGTCCATTAGACTAGGATGTTTGTCAAAGAGCAGCGCATCTTTACGAAGTGCCCACACTCGCTTGTGTTCAAGGTTAACCTTAGAGGCGCCTGATTGTCATGAGAAGGTTAAACAACACATTAACATGCATTAAAATATTAAATTATGGGTCCATTTACTATAGGAGAGAAAAAACAACATAAAAGGGCTTTTAAAATTATGAAGGCGATTGATGAAGGAGGGAGCCAAAGAGGTCATCACTTATGTGGAGTATGTGTAGATAGAGATGACTTAAAAATAGAAACACTGAGAGCAGAAATGAAAAACTGTACAAAACGAAAACGTGTGAGTGGAGGTGTGACGTCAACTTAACAAACGATCATGGCAAAATCGAAGGAGATTTAAATCAAGTACAAAATACATCAACCAAATAGAGAAATTAAATTCAATCACCAAACAAAATCTCTGTATTATTTTAAACATAGCCAATTTAAACCATAAGAATATCTTTTATTGCAAACTTCTACTAAATAAATACCATTTAAAAGAAAATTAAGGTAATGTGAAATTTGATGGCCACAACATGTCTAAAAAATTGTTGGGACAGGGGCAACAAAAAGTTAGGGGGCTAGAAAAGTAAGTGTTAATAAAAAGAAACAGCTGGAGGAAAGGTTTTCAGCTAAATTGTTCAATTGACAACAGATACCTAGGTGCAAGCCTTGGTATGAAAAAGCGACTCTTAGAGAGGCAAAATCTCTCAGAAGTAAAAATTGACAGAGGTTTAATCTCCAAAACACTGAGTACAAATTGAGGAAAAATTTCAGGATAATGTTTCTCAATATAAAATTACAAAGACTTTAAACATTTCTACTATCTACTATACATAATATCATCCAAAATCTCTGCAAATGCTGGTTAAAGCTAAGTCATGCAAAGAGGAAGCCATAGGTGAACATGATCCAGAAAAGACACAATCTTAACTGGGTCAAAGCTGATGGCACTATCAACGTTGAAAGGTGTACACAGGTTTTAGAGCAACATAGGCTAACATCTAGACAACATCTTTTTCATGAAAGGCCTTGCTTATTTTAGCAAGACAATGTCAAATTGCATACTACATCTATAACAACAGCATGGCTTTGCAGTAGAAGAGTGAGAAAGCTGAACTGGCCTGCCTGCAGTCTACACCTGATGAAAACATTTGGTGCATCATGAAATAAAAAATATGAACAAAAATGCCTAGGACTGGGGAGCTGGTGAAATCCTGTGTCGGACACAAATGGGACAACATTCCCCCCCTTAAACTACAGCAACTGTTTTTCTCAATTAAAAAAAAAAAAAAAAAAAAGTGAGAAACTTTGAAATCTATTTCTTGTTTACATAAATCTAAATGTATTTAATTGTATCTGCTTTGATTTGTTCTCTCCCTCAAACAATCAAAAAACAAAATCCTATCTGCAACATATCAAGATTAAACCACATTTCTTTGTATACTTTTTGTCCCATTAAGACCAGTGAAGTGGACAGTCAATACAGTTAAATAACTATTACATCCCCAAGTTGTTACACTGTGTAAAATGTAAAAAAAACAGAATGCAATGATTTGCAAATCTCACAAACTCATATTTAAATCACAATAGAACATAGAAAGCATATCAAATGTACCAGTTAAAGAAAAAACAAGGTCATTTTAAAGTGTTATTAATATTAAACAGTAGGAGAAATATTTTGCAAACAATGGATGACAGGTTAATCTGTACATCAGGTTAAGATGTTTGGGTATAAATAGTTAATATTAAATTGTAAAAACCCAAACAAAAAAAATTTTGAAAAATAGACTATTTTGTATTTCTTGTAATAAAAGATGATGTTGCTATACTAATGATTTTAAAAGTACCATCACAATTTGCCACTAAATTGTTTTTAATATATAGAAGATATAAATGTACATATCACAAATATGTGTGAATTATTAAGTAGTATTAAGGGCCCAAACATTATGGTTCAATATCCTAGCCTGCTGCAAACTGTGTGATAGAAATTGGTCCATTAACTGTTAATCTGTCGGAAAATATAATAACAGAAAAAAAACACTTGCTATAGAATCAAAGAATATTATTAATAATTACAATCCATTTGGCAAGACAGTTTGCATTTGTATTTCATGCCCATGGAATACAATATAAATCATTACAAAATGTTGGTATGAGACCAAATTTGTTTACTAAATTAGACATTTCATTGTCTAAGGGTTCTAGTCTGCCTCGTCACTCAAGGATAACAAAAGACACAATGGTGCAAGCTGAAAGAATAGAAGCCTAGTGATGCTGAGTTTGATCATCAAACAGTTGTGACACAAGACAAACCGACTTTCACTTGTGCTGTCAGTAAGGTAGTGTTCGATATTTTGCAACAGGATGAAAAACAGCCTATAGGCCTAGACCCACACAGGGTGAGAGCGTGAAAATTTTTTCTTTCATAGGTCACAGACTTTAAAAGGCCAGTGAACTGAGAGGGCTGGGTTTTCATAAAAACTATGTGAGCATATAAACTTCGTAATTGTTAAATACAATATGTATGCAGACCATAGAGGAAAACAGAGGAGAAATCCTATATAGCATACTCTGGCATATTCTGGTATTAGGAAATTATACCACAGTGCTGTTGAATTCTATAAATAAAAAGGTGTGAATTAATTTTGAATAACAGCAACCTGGACATTAGTGTTGTAATTCATAAAACAAGTTTAAATTAGTGTACTCATGTGAGTTTATGATTTCTATAGTAAGCTTGCAATCATTAATGTACAGTATGAAGCTTTGCTTCATTTAATGTGCTTAATATTTGTAACAGTCAATTTTCAAGATGTTGATGCAACAGGAGGATAAAAGTAAAGTGATAAAACTTTAACTATAACAATATAGTAATTATAAAAAACACAATGTGTTGTTCCCTTGTGAAAGAGGAATAAAACCTTTTAGGAAGTGCACGTATTTAAAAAAAAATCGAATTCACTGCATCACACCACCCTTCTTTTGATCTTTTTCCGTTAACAGCATGCATCGTCATGTTTGATACTTTATGTTAACAGCAAATTATGTATTGTAGTTTCTCTTTTTGCTGTGGTGACATTAGATATATTTTAACGTCTTGCCAATAAAGTATATGTTAAACCTGAACCTGAGTAAAATTCTCCCTGGGACATGATTCAGAATCTTTTTATACATTTTGATTAAATTTGTTTTTTGGCTTTACACCAAAAATCCACAAAGGTGGTTCAAAGGAAATGCATCAGAGGAAAAAAATGCACCAAAGGAAGATAAAGGTTGTACAAAAAAATAAAAAATAAAAAACACATTACTCCACAACCTCTTTATTAAACTGCCCCAAGAGAAACATTCGGGTCTGACGTAATATTCCCATTTACATAGCATAGCAATTGTTTTTGAGCTTACACTACAGTATTAGCTAATGTATGATGCTGAGCTGGAAAAGCAGTGCACGGCAGAGAGCACAGCGCAGACATATTCCTCAGAGACACTTTATTGATTTAGATGTGGTGCAGGATATGAGGCGGTTGACAGTCTTGTGCTATTGGCAGGAGCTGAGCTCAGATTGTCTGCGGTTCTAACACCTTCAACTGAAACACATCCACCTCAACTGAGACTCAGCAATTAGGTGGTCTGAGCACTAACGGCTAGTTACAGTGGACATACACGTCTCTTCTCCCATCTCATCCATCCATTTAGGTAATTGAAGGATCCAGAAAGCCATCGTGTACGAGCAGCAATCCCAGCATGCACCTCTTCCCTTTCGTCCAGTGTGACTGACAGCTTTCCCTTTTTAACGATCCCATATACAGCAAGTTCAATTTACCTTATTGCAACATGTACAGGGGAAAGGGGGGTGTTCTATCCCTCTTTCTCTCTCTCAATCTCACACACACACAAACACACACACAAACACGCACATACCCTAAAACCCCAGAACAGCCTTATAAGACAAGTTAATATGAGAGAGTGGGAGAGACACAAAGAGATAGAGGAAGGAAAATGGAGTGTGTGAGAGAGACACTGAAATAGATTGAGAGATTGAGCAAGAAGGAATAGTTTTTTTTACTACTATGAAAGCTGTTTTAACCACACGTTTAAACACAGCTGCATATCTCATCTCTCCTCTCCTCTCCTCTCCTCTCCTCTCCTCCTCCTCTCTCCTCTCTCTCCTCTCCTCTCCTCTCTCTCCTCCTCTCCTCTCCTCCTCTCCTCTCCTCTCCTCTCTCTCCTCTCTCCTCTCCTCTCCTCTCCTCTCCTCTCTTACACACTCATGCACAAAATTAGTGTGATTTAATGTGCATAAAATGTGGCTGTATACTCCTGGTCACTGTGCAGCCACTCTTTGCAGTTTGAATTGCTGAATTTATACAATTGTTCAGATGTGAAAAGAACCAGAAATTTGAACCATAGGAACCAATAGAACAGAAACTGTAATATTTTTGAATGAATGCTTGAGATCAGTGTCTGGTTGCACTGAACAGCTATCAAAAGCCAAACAAGCTGCTACTTTGAGCATTGAACAGATAACCAATCAGAAAAACAGTATAAAAAAAGTTGAAATGCAGTGTCAAAAGTCCTTTAGTCTTGTACAGTAGATGAGGACACTTGTGTACACAACAGTGATCCAATAAGAGTATGCAGTTCTGTGTGTATGCTTCCACTACCACTCATGTTCATGGTCACATGTTTATCTTCATACCTCCAGTCACTCTTTAAGTCTCTTATAATTAAATCACAAACGCACACAGAAGCACAGAAACACAAACACACACACACACACACACACACACACACACACACACACACACACACACACACACACACACACACGGTGGTGTCAGAATCAAGTGTCTTAAGTCAAGTGGATGGCGGTGCCATTTTCACTGGCTAATTAGCAATAATAAAGAGGCTGTTCCTTGTCTCTGCATGTTTTATTTCACTCCTAAAAATCCCAGGACAGTCGACAGCACCGGAGCTCGGGGAAAATCCGACTGTCACATGCAACATGACGGACGAGTGGTGGTGTCAGAGCGACGCACCTCCTGTGTGACAGATTGAGAAGAGCCATCCCTCAGTCAGACAGGCACGCTTCATTTTCAAATTAATAAATCTGAATAAAATATTTTGGCCTTCATTATGGGAGCGTGCTGCTTGACAGCTCCACATGCTGAGAGTGGAGGGGTAGATGGAGAGAAGAATGGAGAGAGGAATGAAGCTTAGAGGGGAGGAGGCACTGCTGGTGAGAACAGCTTGCTCCAAATCCACCTGGGCTTCAGCATGTGATGTGTGAGTCTGTAGGTGTGTGTACACAAATGCATGTTTGCGTGTGTGTGTGTATGTATGTGTTAACATGTCTAACAGTGTGTGCAGTGCATCAGTAAGTGGTTATCCCCCGTTATGCGTGCATACCGTGTGTATTAACGTCGGGCCTAGTGAGAGCATACGTATCTGATGGATCGAATCCTGCTTCTCTACTGTCAGGCTCTCTGTGGTCGTCAGTGACTAGCTAAACGCTCAAAATACTCTTTTCCCAAGAGGACCGAGTTAACGCTTAGCTCTCACAACCACCCAAACATACGGCAAAGACATCAAACTCCAAAAACATACAGAATAAAAAACATTGATTAAATCCTGCGCCATTCTATACGTATCTCCAATAACTGCTGGTAAAATAGAGCTAATAAAATGTTGATTATAAGGTTGTAATGCTAAAAATGTTTTATGCTTTAAACTGTACAATGAGCATAATATGACATGCAGGAACATAGCCCTGTGCAATACACCAACAACCTCACTTGAATAAAACGAATGAAAAAAAAGAGTTATTCTAAAACATTATTCAGCGTTTCACTGCTGTTCAATTTCAAAAAAGGTAATTAGGTAGCTTAAAGCTATTACTACTTTGTTCATATCCTGACAATAAAAACTGCATGTTGCAGTACTTAAACTGCCATGGTAAGCTCCAGAACATGCCATTTTAATACACTGTCAGAAAAAAAGGTACTGCAATAGGATATTATTGTTCAGGGCACAAACAATGTAAATGTAACAAGTGAGGTTGACATTTATTGACGGGTCAGTGAGAGCTCTATAGTGTATAAATGTAAGTTCTAGTGGTGACTCTGCAGTAGGCTATAGTTATGGTCTGACCTGGCCTACAATTAATTCAAGTCTTTTTTTGGGAGTTTGATTATGCATTTGATGACAAACATTTGATTTTCTTTTTATTATTTGTGATGTGTATTATTATTATAAATATATTTGTATTTATTTATTTACATTTACAATTTTATGCCCATTGTCATATTAGCATTGAACTAATTACCTCAGTGCTATTACAATTACACAATGTTTTAATATTGATTATTGTAGCAGACACCAGCATACAGAACCGAATGTCAGACATGTTTTTTATCTCTCAGGTCTGTTGCCCACCCCAATCCCCACAACACATGATAGTGCGATCAGGCTGGTAATTGGCAGACAATTTGCATATCATGACACACAATATCTTCATGGAGCTGGTTTGTACACACAGAAAAGGTTTGCATCTTGTAGTTTAATTTAAATAAAAAACAATTTCAAGTTAAAACATCCAAAAACATCCTATAGAATTGTGTGCCTCTAACTTATAGAACCACATATGGCTGGAAAAGTTAGGTGTCCCAATACTTTTGTCCATATAGTGTATCTGTATAAGCAAAAATGCTGCAAGTATTAACTGCAGTGTAACAAATGTAAAAGTAGTTAGTGGTAAACACTGCAGCACAGTACACAAGTACAACAGGGAAAAATATGTAGACGTTTACTACAGAAAATTCATATGGTGAGGTGTTAAAGTTTTATTTATAGCAACAACTAGAAATTCTAACAAAGATTCCATTAAAGTTATGTCCACAGCTGGACCTGGAAATAAGGATTCTTTAATCGTGTTAGTGCAAAGTCTCAAGATGAAACAATTAGATCTTCTCCTGTGTTCCCTGATGTATAGCTAATTACAGCTTTTTGCAAGAGGCACGGTAAACAATTCCTTCAGTTATTAACAAGAAGATAAAAAAACAATCCTTTTAGAGCTGGTGAGCTAAAAAAATATGTGCCTTAATAGAAATGTTTGCATGCTTAAGTATCGTAGGTTTTTTTGGTAGATCATTTATTTTACAACCTGACAGCCTTGACTGATGTTTTTGTCTTGATTGCAGGGAGATGAGTGGTGGTTCCTGTAAACGAAAAAAATAAACAGTCTCTGGATCATTCTGGCAGATTACAAATTGGAGTTTTTAGATATCGCTTTAACTGCTGTTTTAAGTACCAAAAGAACCCATTCTGTCGGAGTCAGCAAAGACTTGTGACTATTGAATTTAGGGGCAGGGTATTTTTTAACTAACCCAATTTGATGTAAATTTGCCAACTTTGTCAGTAATTGTTTGCTGCTCTTTTTCAAGCAAAAATGTTAATAGACTGAGTATGGGGCAGTAGTATTCCTGCCCCCAATGGCCTCTAATTACAATTGCTACAGTTCCCATCTTTTACCATTAGGTACTAGAATAGTACTTGTCAGATAAATGGGGCAGCAAACATGCCATTTTTATTTGTCAAATAGGAACAGTTTGTGTTGGTTTTAATCAAAGAGGTAATTAGTATATTTTTATGAAATTGTAAATAATCTATCTATCTATCTATCTATCTATCTATCTATCTATCTATCTATCTATCTATCTATCTATCTATCTGTCTGTCTGTCTGTCTGTCTGTCTGTCTGTGTTTGTGTGTGTGTGTGTGTGTGTGTATACAGATTAATTATTATTTCAGTGTAAATCTGAAGATAGATAGATAGATAGATAGATAGATAGATAGATAGATAGATAGATAGATAGATAGATAGATAGATAGATAGATAGATAGATAGATAGATAGATAGATAGATAGATAGATATTGGGACATCCTGGACATTGTTTGCAGACCAGTGTGTTTGTATGTCTATAGGTGAAACATGGAGTATTAGATAAAATAAAGAAAAGCAATGCAATCCAATATGTGTCTATATACACTGAGTTTTATGGAAATAAGTCAGGGTGGACAGCTTTAGATGTACAAATCAGGGTGAGATGATGGAGACTGGTGAAATCTTTAGCCAGTGTTGCAATTACATGGTGGGGGAAGGGTGTCTGTGTCCAGGCAGAGGCTCCATGGCTGCCAGGCAAAACAGATTAAAATTCAAAAGCAAAACTAATATGCCCTTTGAAGACGGAAAGCCTCTATGTAAGTGTGTGTGTGTGTGTGTGTGTGTGTGTGTGTGTGTGTGTGTGTGTGTGTGTGTGTGCAAGCAAGCATAAGAACTTACAGCTCCAGGCTGTAACTCATTTCAATATGTAAATGCATCAGTAGCACAAAAGAAATTCAGGCCACATTATGTATACACAGCACATTAAAAAAAGGTCAAGGCAGGCTTCACTGTGTCATTAAATTGTATCCTCATTTTTATTTCTATTTTTCTATTTGCATGCTTGGTATGAGCTTATTTGCAATATTTATAGGAGAGATTAATAAATAGAATGATATTCTTATGACTTCACAAATCTTGGCAAAATATGAAGCCAAGAAGTGAAAAAAAAAAAGGTATGTACGTTTTAAAAATGTTTCAAGCAAACACTATGTTTGCTTACCACTAGCAAATAAATGATGTTGTGGTAGATGAGTAAAGAGTTATGTGTGAGAAAGTAAACATACATAAAAAGCAAACACACAAAACCTGAACATTACCTAGTACATCCCAGAAATCTCAACTCTTAAGCCAAACCGTGCTGCTATTAGATGAATGCTGATCCTCAAACATTATTCAATATTGTTGTTGTTCATAATGTGGGTCTTGAAATATTCAACATCTCTTTATTCTAAAGATGCATTGATAACAGTCAGGATTATGGTCCTGGACTATGATTCCCATCAGCCACTGTACCTCACATGACTTGATTGCATGTCTCTGATCACTTACTTGTCTTTGATCACACACACCTGAATCACATTGTCTTTTAATTAGTATTTCACCATTTACAATTTGTCTCATGTTTGTCTTTTATTGTTTTCTCTTGTCTTTAGCTTTTTGCTCAGGTTGTGTTGTTCATGTTTTGTTGTTACTTGCTCTTATGGTTTTGTTTGCATTAGCTAATTTATGTTTACATTTTAAATAACAGGAATATCACCACTTGCATTCGTTGAAACAACGAATCTGTAAAAATCATGCAACCACACAGACATGGCATCGTTCAGGGTGCCAATGAACAGATTATTTAAAAGGGTTAGAGTTAGTTCCGGACTATTAAGCGCACCCAAATATAAGCCGCACCCACTGAATTTGACAAAGATTTTTATTTTGAACATAAATACGCTGCACCTGTCTATAAGCCACAGGTGCCTACACTGAAACTAATAAACTTTACACAAGTTTTAACAAAAGACAGTGTCTGTTACACGGCTTGTATTTAAACAGTAGCCTACCAAGAAATTAATTGTTCACTGTCTTCCTCCTTCCTTTCACAACTATTTCTCTCAGGAGTTTATCTTTTGGCATCGTCGTGCGTTTAAAAATCACCATCGGTGAAGCTTTTCTCCTGATGCCGTGCAGCTCAGAACACAGGTGAAGTGCGTTTTTATGCCCGGTTGTTTTCAGCGTGACGAATGATTCGCATTTCCTGTAGACAGTCCGAGTGAGCAGCAGGTCAAACGTCAGAGGAACCTCATCCATATTTATAATGTGGTGCAGCTCAATTCAGTGGGAGCGCATCTGATTGAATATAAAGAGTTTCATTGGTTCACTTTAACCCGTTCGGCAATTTAATTGGTCTAATGTTATGGGGCTCGGTTTTGTGGCATGAACTTGTGAAATCGGGAAAAACCCAGGAAAAATCCATAAATTAGCCGCTTCATTGTTTAAGCCGCAGGGTTCAAAGCGTGGGGAAAAAAGTATCGGCTTATACTCCGGAAAATACGGTATGTAGTACATCCACCATTTAGAGTCCTACTGTACTTCATTGATATTTGATGGTAATCACCAGCATTTTGGAAGATTGTTCTCTGCTCATAGGGAAAAAAAAGAAAAATGTGTCATCAGTCCTCTGTTTGAAATAAATTAAGCTTTTAATTGGAAGAATACCATCTCAGCAGTAAAGCATTGGGGTGGCAGCACCATGGTGCTGGAGAGTTTTGCTGGAAAGAAAATGTAACAACTGTCTTTGTTCTGAGCACACATAACTGTGTCAACAGGTATAACATTAAAATGAGTGCAAGGCGCTGTGAAATTAATCTTAACTTTCAGGAAAAGCATAGACCCTACTTTCACTTCTTTATACTCCTACAAACCTTTGGGTGCATGCAATTCATGGCACCTTGCATCCAATAATGACTTCTGGCTTATACTGCTCCTTGCTGCTCAGGTTATGCACTCTCTATTAAAGATATAATTTAAATGCCATAAAGATGTTTTATCAGGTTCCTTGCATTGTAGGAAGATGATGTACTCCTATCTCCTTTAGATATCTTTACAGAGCACAGTTTGCAGTCAGCTTTGCTTTACATTAGGCTTACCTGGCTTATTATTATATTAAATCAGATGTTGATATCAGAGCTTTTTTTTCCGCCAAGTATGAGTTCCTTTAATAGAGCATCACTCATTTCCAATAAATCAATGCATTCCTAATTTTCACTTATGATTAAATTACTGACCCGTGATCCACTCTTTCTCAAACAAAGACAAAATACTAAAAAAAAAAACCAGTGGGACATAACATGATAAGAATGATACTGAAGATATTACTGTAAGTCAAAATCACCCAAAGAGATCACTCTGGTCAGGGTATTGAAAAGGATTATGCTGAACAATCAAAAATGGACCAGAGAACAGTGAATGTGTGTGTTTGTGTGTTTCTGAGAGACGTGCCCTCCTAATGCCTTTTGGCAACTCGTGTACAACTGATAGGACAATATTTCATATGAGGTCAGGGCCCATAACACACCTTTTCAACACTGAGGAGATGAATTGGGCTTGACTGGCTCATTCAGAATGCACTGGACAAACACACACACACATACACACACACACACAAACAGAGTATGACTGTAAACTATATAGGCAGGGACAGAGTAGAGACAATCTTAACCTGTCATTAATGATGAAAGCAGCAGTCTGAAAGCGAGACGCTGCTTATTACAGTGGATAAATAGGCAGGAGCAGCTAGTGAGCTAATCTACCGGCTCTTTCCTTCAACTGCACATCCAATACACTCAATAACTGGCAATAGAGATTAATCTCAAAATGTTATTTGCCAGTCGTTTGGGAAATAACGAATACTGTGCGAGATAGTTTCAGAATTTCTCTTTCTGTATTGTAAAGAGACTGAGAGCAAAAGTAATACAGCCCTAGTGCAGAATGAGAGGAATCTCTGAAACAGTTAGCATAAATATTGCATTAATTAGGTATTATGTATTTAAAATTGTTGGCAGAATACAGGCAGTAAATAGTAAAGATTAAGCATTTGAGTAAGGCTGACGTGCTTAATTTGCTCAATTGAATTATGACTACCACAATTATTGTTGAAATATAAAAAAGGTTATCTATCTTTACAGCTAGTGGGTAGAAAGGTGGTGATGGTGACAAATGATCACTTTTTGGATTGGCTGATCAAATGTCAGTTTAGTTACATTTTACCCTAGGATCAGCATATAAAGTATCAAAGCCATAAAAAGTCCTGCCTTTTCCTTGACCCTCCCTTAACCCCCACTTCCTCCACCTTTCTCTCTCTCTCTCTCTCTCTCTCTCTCTCTCTCTCTCTCTCTCTCTCTCTCTCTGTGCAAGGTATCTCCCCGGCGCACCATCCTTATTCAGCTCCGGACTGACAGTGTGTTTAATCTTTTCTCAGCCTCTCTCCTGGAGATTGGGGAAACAAAAATCAATACTTCTCTGGCAGGCATTCTGGAGGGCTGTGAATTACAGGGCCGCCGTCCCTGCAGCGTCGGCTGGCCTTGAGCAGAGAATCATGGGAGATGGGACCAGGTCAGGGGTCATGACAGGAGCAGTGTGGGCAAAGAGAGGTATTTACTGCAGGCCCTGCCTGAAATGAGAAATAAGTCCTGCACTGGAGCCAAGAGGGGCTGAAATCAAACAGACCTTTTTTTCAGACAGTTCAGTTCTCTCTGTTTCTAATAGACACTCAGACTCATGTTCAGTCTCTTTTTCTCTCTCCAAACACACACACACACACACACACACACACACACACACACATACACACACACACACCTCTTCAGATGATGTATAGTGCCTCTGACGGTCATCTGGCCGACCAGAGCCACAAATCCTGCAGGAGAACATATCGACACCCCGGTGTGTCATTAGGTTTTAATCACAGAGGTGATGCACGCTTCAATCCCCACTGTGCCACAACGCTGGCCACAGACCAAACACTTATAGCTGACCTCCATAAATCCACCCCACAACAGACATATATATATATATATATATATATATACACACACACACACACCCTTCAGTCTGCTGCTTTAAAGATGACAATAATTATCTTAACAAACACAGCATTTAAATGCAGCTCTTTTCTATTACCTGAAAGCCTAGATTTTTAAAATCTCTGTGTTGTAAAGAGAACTAAAGCAACTGCAATATGTCCGAATCAGGTCAATTGATGGCTCTAAAATTTGCATAAATATTAACTAAAAAAAAAATTAATTAAGTACTCAAAGTACTTGGCAGGATAACGGCAGTAAAATATGCTGTAAAATCTCTGTGTGCTGTGTGACAACTGTTCATTAAGAGGTAACTACAGTTAATGAATAAGTCAGTCATTCAAAAAAACTATCAACATCAGATAAATATAAGATTTGTAATCAGAATAAGAAGCAGATAATTGAAATTGGAATAAAATATTTTATGAAAAAAAATCTTTAAATTATAAATGGAAGTGATTATTTTTAAAAAAGCATTTTGTTCAGATTCTAAAGTGGACATATTTACCATAATAATAATAATAATAATAATAATAATAATAATAATAATAATAAATTATTATTATTATTATTATAATCATAATTATAATTATAATTATATTAATAATACATTTACTTGTCAGGGTGGATACAACACATATAAATCCAAATAAAAATGTTTTTTAAGAATCCACCTACCGTCCACTAGGTAGGTAATGATTTTATACACAGTGTCAGATTTGGAATTTAAAATCAGAAGAAAGGTCTCAGTACAGATTGTCCAAGTGCAAATCATTCTTAAAGATGTTGCTTTAGCATGTCCAAAAATAAGCATAAAACTACTTTATCCCAGCCAGGGTTGGGGCAGATTAGGAGCCTACAGTGAGATCACTGGGGATGAAGCAGGGACAAATCCTGGATGGCCTGCCAGTCCATTGCAGTGCACCATGCACACACATTAATGCTAAGAAGTACCTTAGATGTTTTTGGGCAATAGGAGGATGTCTGAGGAACCTGGAGAGAACTTGTGAGTAAAAAAGAAATATCACTTATAAGATCAAAGATTGACAATCCAACAGCTTTTTCCACCAATGTCACAAACCAAAAAATAAAAAAAAATGTTTAAACATCTGTCCGTATACAAAAATACAGAAAATGTCTTCATTTCACAGTATCCAAGATAATTGTGGATCACAGCTGTATGGCTTCAGAAACTGCTGAACACAATGAGGGTAAAACTAGGTACTGTGGGGCTCATCTACATTACTGATGACCACAGCATCAGTTTGGAACCAATCCAGAGAGAGAGAAAAAGAGAGAAAGACAAAGAAAGAGTGAGTGAGCAAGAGAGCATGTGGGAAAGAGTGAGCGCACGCGCGAGATAGAGAGAGAGAGAGAGAGAGAGAGAGAGAGAGAGAGAGAGAGAGAGAGAGAGAGAAAGAGAGAGAGAGAGGGTAAGGGGGTGCATATCAAAAAATAATTTGGTATAACGATGGTGAACTGCATGCAAACTGCTCTTAATAGAGTCGATACCGTAATTGTGATTTTATCATTAACTTCTACTGGTTTAAAGTGCTGCTAGCATGCAATATCCCTCCCACCTTCTCTTTTCTTCCTGTCTGTCTCTATATCAACCTATTTCTTTTAGTGTTTCTCCCACCCTCTCACATTTCTATTTCTCTCTGTTCTTTTTTTTCTCTATGTATCCTCTCTTTTTCTCTCTGGGCCTTTTGTCCTCTCACAAGCCCTAACAGTTGACAATGACATTTATTTCAGCTCCCCTTGCATGTATGATCACCAGCTAACAAACACTATCATTCTTAAAGAGTTCAAATGCAGGTCCAGAATGAGGTTCATCGGTTCCAGATATGGCTTGATTAATTTGCGTTTGAGAGGCAGAGCTTTAGCGGTGGGATCGATAGCCATGCGGTCACCTGCCAATACCGTGCAAACTGACTAATTAGCCAATAGGCTCTCTGGCAGGACTGACACTGAATGCACAAAAAGCTGCCAGAAGGAACACTCCATCCTTATTCCATTTTCAAGGCACCCTTAACCACTTGCCCTTGCTATTTTCCTCTAGGTTTGATCTAACCATGAGCTCATAAGAAACATTCAGATACTTTATTAGTTAAGTATGTTAGATGATCATTAGATGAATAATATGATCAGAATAACATTTAAAAGCACAGCTTACACAGGAAACATGATACAATAGAAATCCCTCAAAAAAACAACCATTGGATTGTTTTTAATCTTTATTCTTTAGCCCCAAGTGTCAAACTTAATTTCTCATATGACATATTGGTATTGGGAAAATACAATTCAGTTTAGTTAAGCTGTGGCCCCAAGCCCCAGCATTGCCAAGCTGCCACTAAGGGGCCCTTGAGCAAGGCCCTTAACCATCCGTGCTCCATGGGTTCTGCAACGTGACTGACACTGTGCTCTAAATCCAGCTTACTGCTGAATATTATGAATTGAAGTAAACATTTTATGTTTAAGGGTTCCTCAAGAAGGCCCCTGTTTAAACCTTAAGCCCAGGTAGTGGTTCCAGGTACAAACTTAGATTTATTTATTTATTTATTTATTTACTTAATAATGACATTTTTAGAAAAATGTAAGGCTGCACTTATTAATACAGTTCAACAATTAACTATATAGTTGCAAACAATAAAAGGTTCTTCGTTTTGGCATACGAATTGGGGTTCTTGAAGTAAAAAAAAATGATGAATTCCACTACAAATACCAGCAAACTTTGTTTCTTCTTGTCAGTCTGGTTACCCGACTTACAT